>NW_027185798.1:43936446-43972664 GCF_028583685.1 Petaurus breviceps papuanus
TTTTAATAAACTTTTCTTTGGCTGAGAGAAGACTTGAGTTGAATTCACTTGGCTGGACCTGGCATGTTGGTATTTTGGGGTCTTGCATACCCCTAACCCTAAATTTCATCATTTTATGATGACCTTCTACAACCACCAGCCTCACTTTTTCCTCTGGAGCCTTCTGAGTCCAGTGGTGAGATGTATCTTGGGACAATTGGAGATGACCCTGATATGGTGGGAGACCATGGCCTTTTAAAGCTAAGGTCTGTTTCTCAGTGCTCAGTTTGATTGAGGCAACACATTCAGTTATTAAAGCTAGTTAAGAAATGAGCCAAGGAGTGATCCCTTTTACCTAATTAAAAAAAAAATCAGTCTGGGAGGGAAAGATCCTCATGGTTTTTAGCCAAAACAGAAACAATTACTATTAACATTCACTCATTACATTCACCCATCAGTGCCCAAACAATGACCACTAACAGAAACAATTACTATTTACATTCACTCATCATTACATTCACCCATCAGTGCCCAAACAATAACCACTAAGTTGTGCTTGGTCTGGAACCTATTGTTGGCCAATCAACGAGAGCCAGAGTGAATTGGGTTTAAGGCTTGATCTTTAAGAAGGAAATCTAACCAGTAAACTACAAGAGACCTTGCTAGGTTTCTGCCATCAAAATTTATATCCCTTTGGGCAAAGCACCTGCAGGTAAGGGCATGATACCCCATGTGGACAGAGAGAAGGGAAGGAAGGAAAAAGGAAGGAAGGAAAGAGCTGTATTGCCCAACTGAAACTGGCCACTTGGGTCCCCAGTGGGGCAGCTTGAACTATTCAGAGGTTGTTAGTTTGTCCTTCATTCCTGAAGAGGACCATGACATCAGGAAGATGATGCCATGATTTGCAAATGAATTGGATTTAAGTATGAGGGAAGGCTGTGCAAGGTCACCAGTTTCACTTTCTTCTCTGGAGCCATCTGGGGCCAGTGGCAAATTATAGATCAGGATGACTGAAGATGGTCTCCCGGGTCACACAGCTAATAAGTATCTGAGACCAGATTTGAAGTCAAGTCTTCCTGACCCTAGGTCTAGTTCTCTATCCACTATACCACCTAACTGCCTATGAGAGAGCCAACCATCTCCCAAGATAGCCCATTACACTTTTGGATAGCCCTTAACTATAGGCATACCTCAGAAATATTGTGGGTTTGACTCCAGGATATCACAATAAAGTGAATCACAGGAATTTTTTTTACTTCCAAATGCATATAAAAGTTATGCTTCCACGATACTGTAATCTATTAAGTGTTCAACAGTATTATGTCTAAAACAACCCCAAACAACATACATACCTAAATTTAAAAACATTGCTGAGAAAGGCTAACCATCATCTGAACCTTCAGAGAGTTACAATCTTTTTGCTGGGGGTGATGGTGGACGCTCTTGCTGATCAGGATGGTGGTTGTTAAAGGTCAAGGTGGCTGTGACAATTTCTTTTTTTTTTTTACAGGAAAATTTTTTACTATGACAAAGACATCCTACAATTTTTATGATCTTAGTCTTTCCTTCTTGCCTTTGTATAAGGCCAGAAGAGAAACATTCGCAACTTTTACAACCTTGAATCAGACTCCAGGAATATCACCAACAGCATGACCTTTCCGACCAAATCCAGCAAGCAAAATTTAATCATTTTCCTCAATAAAGTTCAAGCAGCCATCATTGGGAACAAAGGCAGTGATTTTTGGTTATTCTTAATCAGCTGGACTCTCACACACTTCCTGATGGCAGAATTGGGCTGCTTGGCTTCCACACCAACTTTTTCCAAGACAATCCTTTTTGCGTGAGATGCTCCTCCAAATGGGTTGGCCTTCAAGGCAGTGCCCAAATGAGCTTTCTTATATTGTTTGTCATGCCACTTTTGGTCTCTCCTGTGGCTGCGGAGCTTTCTAGCAGTACGAAGACCATGGCGCTTACCCATGCTGCCGCTGTCCAGGTGGAGGGAAAAGAGAGCCCGTGACAATTTCTTAAAATAAGACAACAAAGAAGTTTGCCTTATTGATTGGCTTTAACTTTTGCTTGAACACTTAAAGGCCATTGTAGGGTTATTAATTGGCCTAATTTCAATACTGTTGAATCTCAGGGAATAGGGAAGTCTGAGGAGAGGGAGAAAGATGGGAACTGCTGGTTGGTGAAACAGAACACATATAACATTTATCAAGTAAGTGGCTCCCCAAACCAATTACAACAGTAACATCAAAGATCACAAACCACCATAACAGATGTAATAATAATGAAAAAAGTCTGAAATATTGTGAAAATTGCCCAAATGTGACATAGACATGATGTGAGCACATGCTGTTGGAAAAATGGTGCTGATAGTGGCAAACCCTAGGGTTGCCACAAACCTTCAATTGATAAGAAACTATCTGTTCACTATCTGTGAAGAACAATAAAGTGAAGTGTAATAAAATGAGGTATGTCCACGTTAGGAAATATTTCCTTTCATCAAGCCTGAATCGGACCCTCTTGGACTTCCATGAATTACCCTTAGTTCTGCTCTTCTGGGGCTAAGCAGAACAATTTTAATCCCTTTTCCCCACAACAGCTCTTCAAATTCTTAGAGATCACCATAACCCCAAGCCTTTTCTTCCTGAGGCTAAATATATCTATTCCTTCAACTGATCTGATCCTCATATATCTGGAACTTAAGGCTTTCCTGTATCACTCTCCTCTGGATATTTACCATTTATTAAATATCTTCCTTAAAATGTAATGCCTAGAATTAAATACAAAATTCCAGATATTGGCTGACCAGGGTAGAATTCCTAGTCATGGACACCGTGCCCTTCTTAATGCAGCTTAAAATCACTTTTTTGGGGGGGTGGGGTGGGTTAGAAAGTTAATAGTGTCAGGAACATATAAAATGAAGATGGTAAGTTAAATTCTAGTTTTTATGATTCCATTGACTTCATGTTATTGGCCCAGGGAGATCAGGACCCAAGACTTTTTGAACATAGAGGCTACCCTTTTTGAGTCCAATGTGCTCTAGCCACCAAGGGATCAACCCAATAGTTGAAAACTCAGAAGAGAATGACAAATTCAAACAACAGTGGATACCCTGTAAACTGAGACCCCAGTTGGACAACATTCAATAACTTGTGAAGGGCTCTGGGATTGTAATGCTTTGTCTAGAATACAGGGTGGGGTTTACCCAGACTCCTTTGATCTTTTTTTCCCCCTGAAATTGAGTGGCTGCACAGCCTGAGAACCTCCTGTGGCATTTTAATTAAAATAGCTAAGAAAAAACTGAGTCCATCTCCTATCCCTCCCCCAGCTTTTTCCATTCCAACCTTTGTTGTTGTTTTTTCCCCCTTTTCTTAATCCTGTTTTTCATTTTTTTGTTGGATTGGTTTCTCGGACTAACTACTTTGACAGCTGGACTAATAATGTAGGGATGCCTTACTTTTCTCCCGAACCAGATCCAGTAAGAAGAAATGATGATATTCTCCTCTGTTTTTTTTTTTTTTTTTTTTCAGGATAGAATTTAAGAGCTGGAAGGGATTCCAGAGACCTTCTAGTCCATGGCTTCTTAACATTTTGTGTGCCATGAACCCCTTTGGCAGCCTATTGACCTCTTCTGAGAATTATGTTTTAAAAGGCATATAATAAAATACATAGGATCACAAAGGAAACCAGTTACATGGAAGTATAATCACTGAAGTATTAAAAAAGAAACAAGTGAATGGTTTTCAGGTTAAGAATTCCTGTGATAGTTCAATCCCTTTATTTAACAGATTAAAGAAACAGGGGCTCAGATGAGGAAACTTAAGTCTTTGTCTAAGGTCATGCAGCTAATAACAGGTAGAGATGATATTTGAAACCAGGTCTAGTTCTAATACAGTTTTATTTCCACTACACCATGTTCCTGTAACCTTTGTGTCAGGTATTCTCTCTCTCTCTTTTTTTTTTTTTTTGCTTTTTTAGAGAGGGGAAGGTAGGGCAATTGGGGTTAAGTGACTTGCCCAAGGTCACAAGGCTAGTTTTGTGTTAAGTGTCTGAGGCTGAATTTGAACTCAGGTCCTCCTGACTCCAGGGTGGGTGTTCTCTATTCACTGTGCCACCTAACTGCCCCCAGGGATTCTCTTACACATAAAGCCCAAATAAAATTTCAGGAGATTGTTCTCATTCTCTTGAATCATAACCTTCATACAGGAAACCAGGAAGACTTTCATGATACCCTTAGTATGTATAAGGCTGTTTCCCCTCTTGTAAGCATACCTTCTACAAAATCATTATGAAAGGAGAAAAACAAAATAGAAATCGCAGGCTGTGATGCTAAATCCCAAAGAAATATGAAAATCCTCAGTTATAATCATTAGTATGAGGGTTCTTCTGGCAGAGGCCCTCGCCAATTCTCACTTGGCTGACTGCTCCTTGCCCCTTATAGGGGTAAGATGGGGGGGCAAGAACAGTCTTTCTCTTCCACTCTTCTTGTCTCTGGAGCATTTCAAGTGGGATGGGGGTAGGAGGACTGGGAAGGGTTGAAGTGTGGGTGGAAGAGTAGAGAGAGGATGTAGCAAGGGTCTAGGGATTCTCTATATTCAATCTTTCAGTTTCTGCTGCAGGGTGAGGGCAAAATAGCTTTGGGGTTCTTCTGTCCTTTCTTCCAGAAGATTCTTCTTCCTTGCCTGCCTTCCTCAGTTCCTTCCCACCTGCAAGCTCTACCAATCCTTATGGGATCCTTTTGGGGCAATGTTTTTTTTTTTTTTTGTCTCTCAGTTATTCAAGTGGGAAAAGGAGAGGAAGGCCAAAGATCCCATCATTTCATACATGACAAATTCAAAATAATCAGTAGTGGTTGGTGAACCAGGATAGCTTTTGTTTCAGGACTAGGGGAAAGTCAGTATATCTCATTTGGTTACTTCTAAAACCTATTATCTGAACCTGAACCTAGATCCTGGAGATAACACCTTGGAGGCAATGAAGAAGAGCTCCTGCTAGGGTGGGGAGAAAACATAATCTTTGATGAAAGTCACTACCTCCTCTTTTCTCTAGGGTCTCAGTTTTTCTTCTCTGTTGAATGGGAATGTTACTGCTGCTGCTCCTCTAGGCCTGCCATAAAATACCTATTACCAAAACCATGATTCTTTTTTGACCTAAGGATAATTAATCCCTATCTCCAGGAACACACCATGCTTGGTGTATTTTTAATTTAATTTTTTACCTAGTAAGGTGGGGTTAATTCTCTTGATCATGGTGTGGCAGAAACAGCAACTAACTGGGAGTCAAAAGAATGACCTTGGGCAAATCACTTCTCTGGGAACTCAGTGTCTTCAGCTGGAAAATGACATTCAGCATGCTACATCAGAAATATTATAATAATAATAATGATAATGATAATGATAATCGCTATAATTTCCATAGAAAGACCACTGGATTTAAAGTTAGAAGACCCATACATGAACCTTACCTACATGACCTTGGACAAATGGTTTCCCTTCCCTGGACTCCCTCTTGTCATTTGCACAATCCTAGGGGTTAGACAAGGTGATCTTTAAAGTTCTCCCTATTTCTAACATAACAAGATTGAGTTTATGTTTCAAGAAGAGAGAAACTGAAGCCCAGAAAGGCGCAGGGAGGTTACGGAAGCCAAAAGCAGCATCATTAGGGCAGTCTATGTAGGGAGGTATCAACAATGCACAGCCCAGGCCCAGAACTGGCCAGGCTCAGCCGGAGAACAGCCTCCAGCAGGTGGCAGTGTGGAGCCATAGACCACTGGCTGCCTTTGTCCCTGAGGTTTTTTTCCTTGTCTTCAGCTCCTAGCATATCTGGCCAGGTCCCAGGTGAAGGATGGGTGTCTTATCCCATGGAGGCTGGGTTCTCCAAATGAAGCTAAGCCATGGGCCAGAGTATCCAGGGGCTCAGATGTCTTGGGAGAAGGGCACAAAGTATAGGGCACTCAAATAGCACCCGTTACATTTTGAGAGAGGTTCACCCTGGCCTTGGAGAAAGGAAGTAACAGGAGACTTGACACTCTCTAGTTCTTTTTCTTCTTAATTAAAATTTTTAAATTAATAAGCATTTATTTTTTTCTGTCTCTCACCACCTCCCCCGCCCCCCCTTCAAAAAAGAAAAGCAAAACTCTTGTAATGAATATGCATAGTCAAGCAGAACAAATTCCCATTTTGGTCATTTCTCCTTTCAGGCCCAGATCCCTGGATCCTAGAACCTTAATGTTCAGCCAAAAGCAAGCAGATAGTTGCTGCTGAGACTAGGGGATGGGGGTGGGCAGCAAAGGCTCCCGAAATTCATTTTGTATGATAATTTGTATGAGAATTCTAGGAGAATTGGAGAGATCATATCTCCCAGGTTAGACTCTAGAGACTCCCTGAGGGTAGAGACCAAGTCTTACCTCATTATATCTCTCTGCTAGTATACAATACAGTGCTCTGCAAACAGGAGGTGCTTAATAAATGTTTACACTGAATTGGTGTGTAGGTAGAGCATTTATCTCAGACTTTGCCCTTGTCCTTATGGGGGAGGAGCATATAACACATGCAGATAATAAACAGGATAATATATGGAACATCCTGCACTCAACAATCATCACTAAGCTAAGCCCTGAAGACACAATTGAAACAGGGGCTTGTCCTGAAAGACCATTTCTTTAAAAAAATAAAACTATTCTGAACTTGACAATAACATGAGCATTTCCATATACAAAGTAGAACAAAAAAAAGAAGAAAAATGAAACTTTGAATCTCTGTTACATAAGCTTCCTTTTCCTTATAGGCATATAATGAATTCAACGTGTAACTTCAAAGTTTAAGAAGCTTGCATTCCAACAGAAGAGACAATATCTTTGCATCTCTGGCATCTAGCACAATCCCTGGCACATATTTTATAGGTGCTTGTTGATTTATATTCATATATAGACATTCTGAGAGAGCTGAATAGTGAGAATGTGTTTCAGGAATTGGGAAGACAGAAAATTATATGCAAAATAGGTAGGAGGCAACTTGAGAGGGGAAGACACTGGCGAATGGGGGGACCTGCAAAGACCTTCTGGAGAAGCTGGTGCTTGAGCTGAGTTTTGAAGGGAATCAAAGATTCTAAAAAGTGGAGGTGAGGAGGGAGAGCCTTCTAGGCATGGGGGACAGCCAGTGCAATGAAGAGGGGGGCGGGGATGGAGGGCCATGTGAGTAGAATGGAAAGTAAGGATAGCACGGCTAGATTGTAGAGTGAATGTAGAGAAGGTGATATGATATGAGAGATGTGGTGGAGATAGAAATGGCAAGATTTGACAGCTGATTTAATATACAAGGTGAGTGAGAATGAGGAACTGAGGATGACACTGAGGTTTTAAATGTAAATAACTAGAAGGATTTTCATGCTCTCAACAGTAATAGGGAAGTCAAGGAGCAATTATTAAGCACTTACTATGTGCCAGGCTCTGTGGTGAGTTTTGGGAACAAAAAAAGGTAAAAACACATCCCTGCCCTCAAGGAGCTTACATTCTAATGGGGGAGACAACATGGAAACAACTATGTACATACAAGATGTATACAGAGCAAATTAGAAAAAAAGATAAAGCACTAGCATTAAGGGGGACTGAGAAAGGCCTTTTGCAGAAGGGATTTGAGCTGAGGCTTGAAGCCCAGAGGCAGAGGTGAAGAGGGAGACCATTTCAGGCATGAGGGAGGGACAGTCAGTGAAAATGCTTGGAGAGGCATTTTGAAGGGACAACAAAGAGACCAGTGTCACTGGATCATAGAGAATGTGGAGGGGAAAAAGGAGTGAGAAGACACTTAGGGGGATGAAGGGCTTTAAAAGCCAAACAGAGGATTTCATATTTGATCCTGAACAAAATAGGGAATCACTGGAGTTTACTGAATAGGGGTGACATGGTCAGACCTGCATGTTAGGAAGATTATATTGGCTGCTAAGAAGAGGATACACTGAAGTGGGGAGGGGAGACCTAAGCATGAAGACCAACCAGAATGCTAATGCAGTAGTCTAGGCATGAGGTGAAGAGGCCTTATACCAGGATAATGGGTAGGAGGAGAATTTAAGAGTGTTTATAAAACACACACACACACACACACACACACACACACACACACACAGGAGAGAATATCCAGGAAGAAAGAACATCAGATGTTGCAGAGAGATCAAGAAGGATGAGGAGGGCCATTGGATTTGGCAACTTAGGAAAGTTTCTTGGTAACTTTGGAGGGATCAATTTCCATTGGATAATGAGTTCAGAAACCATATTATAGAGGGTTTAGAAGAGAGTGAGAGGAGAGAAAGTGTAGATGACTTTTAGGAGGAGATTATCTAAGAAAGGGAGAGATAAGAAAATCATTAGCAGGGATGGTAGGATCTAGAGGGTTTTTAAAAAAGAATCAAGGAGACTTGGATGTGTCTGTAGGTATCAAGGAAGGAACCAGTAGATAAGGAGAGATTGAAGATCAGAGAGAGGGAATGTCAGTGGGGGCAATCTGCTGAAGAAGAGAAGAAGGGATGGGATCAAGGGTACATATAGAGGGTTTGGCTATATCGAAAGACTGAAGTAAAACAGGAGGTAGCATGAGGTGATGTAAGGGGGATGTAAGATGAAGAAGAACAAATGGTTCCCAAGGGAGAGGAGTGGTTTTTGAGGACTGAGGAGAAAAGAGGATGGAACAGTCATTATCGAGAATGGGATAGAAATTCAATTATGGAGGAGTGGAAGGATTGCTTTGCCGCTAAGAAGATCCAGCTGAGATTAGATAACAAATCTGTAGTGGACCCACTAATCACAGTTGCATGATTCCTTCTAGCTTTATTCATCAGCATGTGAGTTAAGGAGGTAGAAGCAGGGAATGATCTAAGGTTCAGAATTGGCAAGTGGTGATATGGTCAATGAAACAAGAGAGCAGATGCGAGCAGAACATAGTGTACAGTTCAAATGTTTCACTAAGAGGTCAAGATTGAGAAGGGAGAAGAGTGTAGACAAAGCAGGGGAAATGGCCTAGAAAATACCAAGAGATAGAGGGATTGGAGGTTATACTTAAGATGAAAAATAGATTTAAAAGTAGAAAGTTGTAGGAAAGATAAAGTGATTATAAGATTATTATTGGGTAAAAGAATAGGGTAGTTCTTAAACATGTAAGCAAACCACTTATGGGTAATGACAAGATTAAGGGTATAACCACACCTTTTATAGCTTTGAGGAGGTAGAAGAGTAGGTGATAGGGAGTGAGCAGACTGAAGACCTTGGAACTGAGAGTAGTTTAGGGAACATAAACATATATGTTGATATCTCCTAGTATGAAGGCAAGAGTGAGATCGAAAGTGAGCCTATAAGTCAGGCACTGAACTCATTGAGAAAGGAAGAAGAATGAACTGGAGCTTTGGTAGAAAAATAATCTCTAGGATCTCAATTAGGTGCTAAATTGGGATAGGGTGAACCTTAAAAGAGGAGGGGATTCGGAGTGATGTCTGGGGAACAGAGTATTGGAGCTGTGTGTATTACGGGCATCATGAATGAGGCAGTATTTGATCTGGACTTTGGAGAAGGAAAAGGTAAAGATGAAGAGGGAGGTCATTTTAGACAGAGGGAACACTGTGAACAAGGTATGAAGGCTCAAAGAATAGTCCAGTTTGGCTGGAGTGTAGAGCCCTAGGCGAGAAGTGTGATGAAATCATCCTGGAAAGAATGGGTGGTGCCTGTCCATGGAGGGAAATTCTGGCAGATCCTTCTCAGGGTTCTTTTTCTCCCATCCCCCTCTCCATCCTTTGGCTCTTTCTATTACTCTTCTCCTTTCCTGTTGCTTCCCAGGTCACAGTAAGCACTACTTCTCACTGTTGAACACTTAATTACACCTTTCCCTGAAAACACTGGCAAATGCAAATTAGTTTTGTCAAACCAGAGGGGCCCGAGCTCCCCAAACAGACAGAACATTACATATTTAGCTGTTCCTGCTTGTCCCACGTGCCTCTCTGCCTTTTCCCACGGAGAACTAGGGGCCTGGGCAGGGTCTCTTCTTGGGGATCACCTGTCAGTTATCTTTGTAGTAGGGCATCCATTCTGCCATGCTAGGGATGAAACCCTCTCTTCCATTGTCTGTCCTGCCTGTGGAAAAGAAGAGGAATCTTTCTCCACCCTTCTAGCTTCAGCTTGCACCCCTTTCTCTCTGGCCTCAGGCAAATGCTGCTGGAATTTGCAGTTTGGCTAATACAACAAGCACAAATTTATCAGGATAAGCTGGAGAGAGATTTGCATAATTTCTAATTTACACAGTGTTCCTGTTAGATCAATCCAGACCAAAAGAGACAAGGGCTTTTGGATATGAAAATAGAGATGTATAGATGAGGTCCAGTATTCCATCCCCTACATCCCTGCCAATCCCCTACATCAAACCCTTGGGTGTAGATTGATAGGGACTGAGGTGGTGGTGTGGAGGGGGGAGTTGAGAAGACTCGGACTGTGCTCTCTTGTTGGAGATGTTTAGCTTAGGCAGGGAAGCTGGAAAATAGCAGAGTTCTATCCCCTGATGGAAAACCCAGGGTACCAGAGTTCCTCTTCTTACTTCTCCCACCATACATATGAACAGAGAAGTTTATCTGACCAGGAAGGTTACTTGAGGACCTCTCTCCCCCTCACCACAGTTGTCCTCCTCTCCCCCGACCCCCCACTAAGTCCTTAAAATTGATTGAAGTGAGGGCCAGTAACTGGTATCTGTTATTTGTTGAACATTCCCTGCCCCATTTTTTGGAGGGGGAAATGCAGACACATTTGGACCCTATTGACTTTTACAAGAAATATAACTAAGAATCAAGGAACAAAGTAACAAGGGTCCTACCCAGTATCTGTTTTTTAATCAACTTTAGAGCTTCTCTAGGGGCAATTTCTCAGTCTGCATTAACTTCCTGTAAATCCAGATCCCTGCGCAGAGCTTCCAAGAGGGTCTAGAAGCATGTTACCAGCTCATGGTGGCCAAGATGAGGCACTGAAATCTTAGAGGTTTCTCTGGCTTACCAGCTGTTTCTACTTTACTCATAGGACATTGTAATAATCCCTCTGTACTGGGCAGCTATCACTCACAAGTTCTAAAAGGAGGCATGATTGTCTCATAAAACCAATGAGCCATATTGATTATCCTGGATAAGGACACGACCCCAAGTAGACCCCAAGATCCTTTATTGCTTTTGTGGTCAAATCTATATTCGCTGCATGGACTGGACACTGATTTTGGGGCAGGGCAGAGTGAACCCAGAGACCTCTGGGTCTTTTGCCTAGCGGCCAAGGCCCTTTCCCCAGAGGCTGTTTCCATTCTCTCTTTCCTGCTGGCATGAGCTCCCCAGAGGCAATGGACATTCTCTGACTTGCTGGGCTAGGGACTGGCAAGACTTCATTCATCTGAGACACTATGGTAGACAAAAAAAAGCTTTACTAAGAAATTAAAGCAAAAGGTAAAATAAAGTAATGTATGGGACTGCCCATCTATGAAGGCTTAGAGATCTTTTTCAGTTTAACTCTGTCTGACCTTACCTCGGACTGGGTCTTGGCTAAGAGCCTAGTGTATTCCCTGACTGTTTCCTTAGCTGTAATAATAATGATAGCTAGCATTTATATAAAGGCAGCTAGATGGCAAAAAACCTTGAGTCAGGAAGACTCATCTTTTTGAGCTCAAATCTGGCCTCAGATACTTACTAGCTGTGTGACCCTGAACAAATCCTATCCCTGTTTGCCTCAGTTTCTTATTTATAGAATGAGCTGGAGAAGGAAATGGCAAGTAACTTCAGTATCTTTGGCAAGAAAACCCCAAAAGGTGTCATGCAAAGTTAGACATGACTGAAAAATAACTGAACAACGGCATTTGTATTAGCACGATAGGGTTTGCAAAAACACTTTGCATATCTTATTTAATTTGATCCCCACAACAACCCTTGTGAGGTAGGTGCTTTTTTTATCTTCATTTTACAGATGAGGAAACTAAGGCTGAGAGAAGGTGAGAGCCTTGCCTGAAGTCACATAGCTAGAAAGATCTAAGGCAGGATTGGAACTCAGATCTTCCTGACTTCAGGCCCAGCACTCTACCTACAGCACTACCGAGATGTAGTTCAACTCTCCCTCATTTCTAGCTGGGTCTCAGTTAAATGTAGGCCCACTCCATGTGGCTTTAAATGATGATGCTCAGCATTCTATACAGACCAGTGCCAGAACCTTATGTCATTCTCTTTGCAAGACTCAGAAGTGATTGTCTTCTTTACAGGAACCCCCTTTCTGGTACCTCTCATTGGTCTGAGCTTTCTGTCCATTTGGAAGAGCAGGAAAGAAACACATGGGACTGTTCTTGCTATGGGCTAATACCAGGCTACAATTCTAGACAGACATCTAAATTTTAGTGGTTGGAACAAGGGTTTGCCTAGAGCCTAATCTTTCACAGACTGGGGTCTTTGAAGCAAACATGTCAAGGGTGATTCAAAGGCAAAACA
Source organism: Petaurus breviceps papuanus (assembly GCF_028583685.1). NCBI lineage: Eukaryota > Metazoa > Chordata > Mammalia > Diprotodontia > Petauridae > Petaurus > Petaurus breviceps. The sequence continues at coordinate 43,948,909 of NW_027185798.1, forward strand.
TCAACAAACAATCAGAGTGGATAACCAAGAGAAAAGCAAGCAATAGGGCAGGAACTCTCTCCCACCGACTATGAGCAAGTCATCTAACCTCTTCAGGCCTTGGTTTTCTCCTTTTAAAAATGGGTTTAGGGGCGGTGAGGTGACAGTGAGTAAGAGCGCCTGGAGTCAGGAGGACCCGGGATCAGTTCCGCCTCAGATACTTAACACCCACACAAAAAAGAACTGGCCATGTAACCTTGGGCAAGTTACTTAACCCCAATTTCTTTTAAAAAAAGTGAGTTTAAAATGATCCTTGCCTTTCCTGACTCAGGGCTATCCTTGCAGTTCTAATGAACATTTCCTACCAATTTTGACTCAACAGTTCACTCTTGTACCTTCTCTGCCTTCCCTGTATGATGAGGCTCTAGAATCCAGGGAAATAGCACTTGGGATAGTTGGTATGTAGGAATCATGGGTTGGAATCTAACCTTTTATGTTTACAAACTGAGTGATCCTGGGCAAATCCCTTACCTTGTACAATTCATTAAACCTTAATTTTTTTTATCTACATAAAATGAAGATAATAATAAAATCTACTTCACAAAGTTGTTCAATAAATTAATCAGTCAGCCCACAAGCACTTATTTTTCCCCAATATATTTTATGTAACATTTAAAAACATTTTTTTGTTAAAATTTTGAGTTCCAAATTCTCTCCCTTCTTCCTATCCCTTTCCCCTCCTTAAGAAGACAAGCAATTTGATATTGATTATATACCACAAGCATTTATTTTTTTTCTTTTTGGAGGGCAATTGGGGTTAAGTGACTTGTCCAAGGTCACACGGCTAGTAAGTGTTAAGTGTCTGAGGCTGGTTTTGAACTCATGTCCTCCTGACTCCAGGGCTGGTGCTCTATTCACTGCCTCACCTAGCTGCCCCCACAAGCATTTATTAAGTGGCTATTATGTGCCAGGGGGTGGGGATAAAAAAACAAAGGGGTGAAACACTTCCTATCCTCAAGGAGTTTCTAGTTTTGCTGGAGGAGTCAATATGTCCATATATGTATGCATCCACATGTATATATGTACCGTGTTTCCCCGATAATAAGACACTGTCTTATTAAATTTTTTTGGACAGAAATACACCAGAGGGCTTATTTTCAGGGGAGGTCTTATTTTAATGAACATTGACAGAAATTTTAGTAAACAGGTAAATGTGAACAAAAAAATGTACCTTTATTCAATAATGAATTCAATAAAGAACAGGATGATGCGCTCACTGCTGCAGCTCTGATTGGATGCAGCTTGGAGTGCGGCGTGCGTTTCACCGGGGCGGGAGGACGGTGCATACAGAGGGTACCGTAATGTAGCGTGTAGCACAGGGGATCACCTTCACTACAGTAGCAATCTCAATAGGGCTTATTTTCGGGGGAGGGCTTATTTTAAAGGAATCTTACACAGTAAGGGGAGGGCTTATTTTCGGGATAGGTCTTATTATCGGGGAAACACGGTACAAACACATGAGCTGAGCCTCAAAAACAATCAGAGGTCATAAGAGAAAGAATGAGGAGGGATTCCAGGAATGGGGGTCAGTCAGTGCAATGATATAAAGGAAGGAGACAGAGGGCCATGTTTGAAGGCTATTAGGCAGTCCAGTTTGTCTGCACTGGCTAGTTTGTGAATGGGAGTAATATATAATAAAGCTTAAAAAAGTGGATTGGGAGGGGCAGCTAGGTGGTACAGTGAATAGAGCATCAGCCCTGGAGTCAGGGGGACCTGAGCTTAAATCTTGCCTCAGACACTTAACACTCACTAGCCGTGTTTCCCTGGACACTGAATCCTAATTGCCCAGCCTTCCCCCTCCAAAAAAGAAAAACAAAATAAAACAAAACAACAAAAAATAAAGTGTATTGGGAGAATCAAATGAGATGTGGCATGTAAAACCCCTAGTGAGACTTAAAACACTATACAAATGTCAGTATTATTATTCTTATTGGAATTTTGTCTTACCAGTCTATAATCCGAAATTGCACACGTCTAGCAATAACATAGTCTGCATTGGAAGTAAGGCACTCCTTTCATCCAAGGAGTCTGAGTGGTCTGAGCTGCTGAAAGTCCTGCTTGATGATCTGGAAGTCTTGGGGCTGCTTTGGGAATGTTGTGTCAGTTTCTCCCTCTCTTCTCCTCACTACTTTTATCTGCCCAGTTCTAAACTTACCAATTCTAGCTCTAAATCCAGTGATCTTGGGTTTCCTTTTGTTATTCTTCCAGAAATTTTCCACCTTCAACTCAGGGATGCTGGGAATTAAGCAGACTTAAGATGCTGTTCAGTATAGTGGATAAGGCATGGAACTTGGAGTCAAAGGTTCAAACCCCACCTTAGACTGTTATTGCTATGGGACCTTGGGCAAACTCTTTACCTTCTCTGGGTTTCAGTTTCCTTTTCTACAAAATGAAGGGGTTTGAAATGATATCTTGTAATGTCCTGTCTAGCTTTAAATACATGATTGTAGGGTCCTTTAAGGCTTCCTGGAATTTACCTGAAGGAAATGAAGGATACTCTGTTTTGGCATCTTGGAAATGTCTTCTTGCCCCAGATTCCTGCAAACTGACTCCTTTGTGTTTTTTTTTTCCTCAGTGCCTTCTTAAAAGTCTGAGGACAGATTTTCCTCCTTCCTTGCTACTGTATATCCTGAGACTGGATAGTGAGAAAGCAAACCCGAATTAGGAAGAATTATTTGTTATTCTCCTTTTGTTGATATTTCTTAAAGACACAGATATGTCTTCAAGACTCAGATACTTCCTGTGTGCCTGATAGAAAAGTAAGTGGATGAGGCAGCTAGGTGGCACATTGAATAGAGCACTGGCCCTGGACTCAGGAGGACCTGAGTTCAAATGCAGCCTTAGACACTTGATACTTAGTAGCTGTGTGACCTTGGGAAAGTCACTTAACACCAATTGCCCTGCTTTCCCCCCTCCAAAAAGACAAAAAAATAAACAACAATGAAAAATCAGTGGAAATGTTAGGAACACACAAAAAACCTATGCCATCATTCGAGATCATTTGACTCTCTTTCTCTCCTTGAAAATCCTATTCAAAACACACCCCTCCAGAAAGCCTGTCCTGATCAAGTCCACTTGACCCCAACCATACCTTTTCCCAGTGTCCTCAGCGCTTACCTACTCAGTCTGTACTGTTAGTTTGCACTCCAGTATCTTTTTGGGTTATGTGGTCTGAGTAATTTTTGCTCATGTGTCCTCTGTCTTCCATTAGAAAGGAAACTATTCCATGGTGGTGGACATCTAGGGGCACTTTGGAACTAGAAAATTATCCAGGCTATTTCAGCAGAACTTGACACACAAAGTGCTTGCTCAAGATCAGAGGAAGTCTAGGGAAACCATTAGAGTTCTTTGAATGACCAGTCATGATTTCATGGGCAAGTCATTCTGAAAATTAGCATGATTCCAGCTAAGTGAACAGGACCAAGCCTTTTGATTATAAGTCCACAGTTTGGTTTCAAGTACTTTTTCTAAATTTTCTAGATTACCTATTTGCAGGAAGGCCTGAATCCTGTTCATATCTCATTGGTCCCAATATCTGGTTCCCGAGGCTGTAATTAAAAGAGAAGCAATACTTTGATAGCAGATCCTAAAAGTGGAATGATACAAAGAGGATTTGCATGGTCGCTGCACAAGGATGGTATACAAAACCATGAAGCGTTCTGAATCAAAACAGAGAAGCCAGTCACACAATCAATAAATATTTATTAAGTATTTACTATGTGCCAGGCATAGAAAGTGAATCCTTAAGGACTGACCACAAAATTATAAAATCTTAAAGTTGGGATGACTATAGATTTAGAGGTTAATGGGACCCTAGAGGTCACTGAGTCCAACCCTTTAGTTTTACATGTAAGTCTGATAACCCTGTGACTGCCCTTCCAAATGCACTTGTTGGCCAGAGTAGAGGAACTTGTGCTAAGGAACAAGATAGAAAGGAATCTGATGCAGCTTTGAGAGCAGGTTGTGGTCAGAGAAGGTCAGAGGCACGAGGTGGTACAGAGGATAGAGCACTGGGCCTGGAGTCAGGAAGATTCATCCTCTTGAGTTCAAATCTGTCCTCAGATACTTGCTAGCTGTGTGATCCTGGACAAGTCTGTTTGCCTCGGTTCCCTTATCTGTAAAAATGACCTGGAGAAGGAAATGGCAAATCCCTCCAGTACCTTTGCCGAGAAGACCCCCGATTGGGTCATGAAGGATCAGATAGGACTGAAACCATTGGACAACAAAAACCAAAGTTAGAGGAAGAGTCTAGAGAAGCAGAGTTGGGGGCTTCTTTGCTGGAGTCTATTTGCTCTGCTCTGTATGAATGCTCCAGCCTGGACAAGAGGTAGATGGAGGTCCTGACCAACAACGTCAAGATAAGCATGTCCTTAGGACCAACTGTCTACCTCTTTCCCTCATGTAGTAGGTGCTGGGTTAGGAGTTTCTGTGTCACCATCTATATATAAACCCTACTGGAATTGTGATTCAAATATGTAAAAGGCATCACCTTGATTGTTTACAGATGAGTGGCCATGAGGAACTAAACAAACAAATTATTGATTTTTTGGGACTTGAGTTTGGTTGATCCTCTGTATCTGAGGTCGAGGAGAGGGCTGGACAGGTAGAGGCAGTTAGATGATGCATTCCTAAAGAAGAATCTGCTGTACAAAATTCCTGACTAAGAGTTATATAGCTTCTGTTTGAAAACTCCAGATATGGGGAACTTACTACCTGCGAAGACAGCCCATTTCTGCCTTTGGGAAGCTCCAAATAATATGAAGTTTTCTTTACATCAAGTTTAAAGTCGTCTCTCTTCAGTTTGAACCCTCTGCTCTTATGTCTTCCCTCTGGGACCAAGGAGAACAAGTAAAATCTTTCTTCTGTGTGATAGACTTTCAGAGAATTGGTAGCTGTGATGTCCTCCCCCTGTCTCCTCTCCTTGCAGCTGCATATCCCAAACTGCCCACTGATCTTTGAAGGGCACAGTCTTGAGGATCCTCCAAGTGCTAGTCACTCTTCTCTAGATTGCGGCTGTTGTGGTTACCTTCTCAATTGCTTCCCAACACATCACTCTTGGAACTGAACATGGCACTCCAGATATGAGTTTATTTGGGTAGCTGCATAGATGCAGCTATGCTAGAGTGGATAGAATAGTTGAGAGAGAGAGAGAGCACAGGGCCTGGAGTAAGGAAGATCTGGATTCAAATCGGACCTCGGATACTTACTAGCTGTGGGATAGTAAGTATCTAGTAAGTACCTAGGCGAGTCATTTTATCTCTAACTGCCTCAGATTCCTCAACTATAAAATGGGGATAATAATAGTAACTACCTCCCATCATTGTTGTGAAGATCCAGTAGACTTAGCACAGTGTCTGGCAAAGAGTAAAAGCTTAATAAATGCTTGTTTCCTTCCTTCCAGGACAAGTGGGATCATCTCTCTCTTTCTCATTTCTATGCTGCTATTAATTCAGCCTAAGATTGTGCTAAAGTTTTAGACTGCAGTATCATACTATTGACTCCAACTGAGTTTGTAGTCCACTAACCCCTACCCCTCGATCCTTTTACTCAATCATGAGACTTATGCCATTTACTTAAATGTACTGATGCCATTAACTTAAAAGTTCATTTTTGAACCCATGTACAACTTCACATTTATCTCAATTAAATTATGAGTTATTAGATTCTTCCCAGTGTTCAACCTGTGTCTTCTTTGTGTCTATAAATAGTACAAGATAACTAGACAATCCATATAGAAAGGCACTCCCCCCATATCTATCTATGTCTCTGCTGCCAACAGATGCCTCTGCTTCCTTTGTTGTACAGTTCCCAGAGAAGGCAACCCTGGACAATTCCCTTCTGTAATCCTCACCATTTTCCTCCTAGCCCTACCCTTCCTCCCTTCCCTTGAACTCCTTCATAGCTTATCATCAGTCTCCTTCCAAATCTCCACCTATTCTAAGACCTGGGAAGAGAACAAGAGGGACAAATATCTAAGCCTTTTAACCAGATTTCTGAGAGTCAACCTCCAAGCTGGTTGATGAGAATATTTTCTGCCTTCATCAGCCTAGTCATGACCAGTGTTATTTATTGTTAGATGAATGTATATCCAAATAAAACAGAAAATGAACAAATAAACATGGTGACAGAGCTGTAAAAATCCTGCCGGCTCATTCACTTGAAGAAAAGCTTGTGCGACTAATTAACCCGGGCAGGCCTCCGTAGTGTTTAGAAACAAGCTCGGAATTAATATCACCCTTCTCAGCCAGTGGTACCAGCCTCTAAATCTTTATGAGGCAGGAACAAGGGAGAGACAGAGCGAAAGAGACAGCTATAGAGACAAAGAGAGGCAGAGATAGAGAAAGATAGAGAGACATAAATGTAAATATGTCTACATCTATATGTATCTAGAGAGATGACAATGTTTCTTTCTGAGAGTGAGAGGCAAAGGGCAAAATGTAGAACCAATCTTGTTTAAGCACATTATGTATCTGCAGTATTGAAATCAGAATGTCACACGGAATTGTAAAGGGCTTTTGAGAGGTCATCTAGTTGGGTTTTTTCCCCTGTGCAAAGCTCAGTGACCCAAGGCTCTCCCCAGTCCTTCATAAAATTCATTTTGGCTTATCTTTGAGAGGATGACTCAAGTGGGGAGAATATGGTGGGAACATGGGTAACATAACCTGGGAGAGGTGATCTGAAAGAAGTGGCTTCTCTTTCTCCTCTCCTTGTTGTAGCCTCTAGCCAATTATCCTTCTGACCTTTTCTACATCCTCTCAACCTCACAACACTGTCCCAGCTGCTTTTGGTGACTTTGCTGGTAACAGGGAAGCTATTTGTCAGGAACTAAGGGAGAATAACTCAGGGAACATTGTCCTTGGATTATCAGGACCAATTTCACAGAAACACTGAGCTTTGCATCAAAGCTCCTGACTCTGCATGACTCCAGATTTGTTTTAGAAACAACAAAAAGATGTATGGATCAGGTACAGAGGAAGGACATCCTTCTCCTATCCCAACCAAGACAGAGGAGGTGGAAAGCAAGAGCTGATATGGGCCTCCCTCAGAAACCTTCCAAGGTATCTTATTGTCTATGGTATGACTAATGTGTTTTGCACTTGCCTGGCAGGGAGGGTTTGGGTCCCTTGGAAAGTCTTCCTAGTGGTCTGGTATCAGTGAGATCTGTTAGTATCTATTTTGGGAAAACTGTACTGTATGCTCTATATGAAGATGTGGAGAGGTCTTGGGTCCTTGTCTCAGCCATGAGAGCAGAAAATTCCTCACTGAAGTTGGGTTAGGGGTGAGGTATGGAGCAGAAACTAGGTAGAATGTCTGCCATCTTCATTCCTCCAATTAACCCCAAGAGCTTTTGGATTATGCCCAGACAATAAAGGGGGGCACAGCAAGGAGGGGAAAACACAAATCAAGAAGTAATGTTTTTTTTTGAAGGAGAAATTATAAATTGCAATTTAATCACATAATCACTTTGACACTCTCAAGCAAGCTAATTTCTTCCCTTGCCTCATTTCATCCACTTGGTGAGATGAATCTTAATGAATAATGTCCCATGAATATTTAATTTTTGATCAATTTGAATTTTCTCTTGTGTACCTGCTGGAGACATAAATCATCTTCCTTCTCACTAGCAGAGCAGACCTGGACTAGAGACTTCAGGTGGATTGCTACCTCTGGCCTAAGAACTGGTCTACCTGAAAAATTGGGTAGTGTTGGCTTGCTATCATTAATAGGGCTCATGATAACCTGTGAGCAGATGGATACTGCTACATTCAATCCAATTGAAAAAGTATTTATTACTTGCTTATTATGTTCAAAATACAGTGCTTGGCTAATTCTGGAATTGGGGAACAGTGTCCAGAATGGAACATAGAAGCAGGCTCTGGACTGTGCTCCTGATCCTTCCAACTCTGGCTCTTTCAACAAGGAACACTATTCTGGAAGAATCCTCTTTTCTGTTTGGACGTAGACTATCCGACTCTTTTTCAGGATTGATACTATCAAAATCTGCAGAGGGGGCGTGGTGGTTAGCACTGACATAGGCTTCAAGAATGACCTCACAAGAGGCAGAAATGGGGAAGAATCACTCTTTGCTGCCCCGTAATCTGGCTTTCCTCTATTGGAGTTTTATGATGGGTAATTTCTGTTTCTATGAATGGAGATACATCCCTCCTCTTTCTGGGAAAACCAAGTAGGGAAAGGAGAAAAGTCTTTAAATCTTCATGTCCCTAAGCCCAGGAATGATTCTCTTCCTTCAACCCTGTTACAAAAATTTTTGTTATGGGCATTAGAGAAAATGGAAAGGCAGAGAATGGACAGACCCCCACAGATGTCATTTTTCTATTATCATTATTATTTTATGACAGAAAGAGAAGAATTAATTACTGGCTATGTGGGATTCATATATGGAATGGTTACACCCACAGGCAGGGGAATGGACTAAATTACCTCTTGAAACCCCTTCCTTTCTGCCAAAGACTTGATGACTGGCCAGCCCCAGCTGCTGCAGTAAGTTATTTCCTCTGGAAATATCTTCAGCTTTATTTTCTTTAATTGATGAACTGTCATATTGGCAGCAATAGTGACTACACCAAAAGTTTGATATTCTAGAAATCAGGACTTTTTCTTTTTCTTCTGTGTTTTTCCTTTGTGAGTCTGGGAAAGAGCTAGTAATCTTGGACAAGACTGTAACCAGGAGAGTTCTGGCATCAGACACTGGAATTTGTGGTCGTTGCTCCCAGGCATATCTGCATTTGGGAAGAGCTATATCACTTTGGGTTTGGGAAAGGATCTTGGCATTTGAGTTCTGAAGTTGTCTCCTTGTATTCTGCTCCTCCCACTGAACTTTTTCTTTTAGAAAATGAGCACAAACCTTAATCTCCAGGGATACAATCCTCTGGTACACCCCTTAAGTAGAGGGGTGGAATTAGACAAGATTATTTTCTCTTATCCCCTAGAAAAAAGGGCAATGGAACAATAGTCTCATTGCTATTACTGAGTGCCTTGTGACTCCCTGCACTTTCTGTAGTCTTTCTGTGGGCATTATAGACATAAAATGACAAACCCTTAGAGTTAGAATTCACCTCCTATCTGTGGAACTTTGCCAACGCTGTCCATCCCTCATAGCTGGAATGCACTCCTTTCTCACTTCTACCTCTTAGAATTTTTGGTCTCCTTCAAAGCTCAGCTCAAGAGCCAACTTTGACCTGAAGAATTTCCTGACCCTTCCCCACTAACTGTTAGTGTTTCTTCCTTCCCCATTACTTTTTTTTTTAAAGCAATTGGGGTTAAGTAACTTGCTCAAGGTTACATGGCCAGTTATTTCTAGGTGTGGTGCTAAGTATCTGTGCCTGGATTTGATCCCCAGGTCATTGCGACACTGGAGCTGGTGCTGTTACTCGCTGAGCCACCTGGCTGCCCCTCCCCATTACTTTTATTGTCTATATATTTATTGTATTTGCTGTCTGTATCTTTTGTACATGCATATACAATGTATTGTATATGTGGATATATAGAACATATTTAAATAATATATAGATATCCATATAAATATCTCTCTCACATCTATCAATCTATTTATCTGTCTATCTGTCTGTCTGTCTGTCTATTTATCTGTAGATTGTTTTCCTGAAACAACATAAGCTCTTTGAGGGCAAGGGGCTGTTTCATTTTTCTCTTTGTTTTCCTTAGTGTTTAATTCAGTTCTGGAAATGTTTATTAGTTCAGTGATTTATCTTAGAGGGCATCTAGTCCAACACTTGCCTGAACCTCTTTTTCATTATCTATTATAAATGATCATCTAGGCTTTGCTTGAACATTTTCAATGACCTGAGCCCCAAGGATTTATCTGGCTTTCTGTGTGGAGATTGTCCCATCTCGATTGGGAGTATTTCTCTTGTGAGTATAAAGGGAGCAAGGACCCAAGGGCTTCTTGACTTTAGTTTGAGTATCTTCTGCAAAATTCTTCACAGAATTATAGAGCCCTAAAGTTGGAGAGGGGCTTAGAAATCGCCTGATCCAACCTCCCTCCATGTTGGAATTCCTTTTTTGACATACCCGACAGACAGTCTTCCAACTTCTACTTAAAGCTCTCAAGGAATGGAAAGCTATTTTCCTGTTGAGGCAGCCTATTCCCTTGATGCCCAAACAGAATTTATTAGAATGTTTTTTTTTCTTGAGTGGAATTTTCCTTTTCTGTAACTTCCATCTATTACTTCTGTGTCTTTCCCATGAAATGACTGAAGATGTCTACTCCTACTTTCACACAGCAACCCTTTCATTTCCCACAAAGATGGTTGTTGTGTCAAATCTCTTTTCTAATTAAATTAAATAATTATTAAACATCTGCCATGTGCCAGACACTGCTAGGTTGCTGGATATAAAGACAGAAATCAAATAGTCCCTACTTTCAAATAACTTTCATTCTTTGGGTGAGAAACAACATATATAGAAAATTAAATACAGAATATAATCAAATAATTTTTTGGGTAGAGGTGGAGGGTAAAACTTTAATGTGAAGGAAAGTTTGTTACCAATATAATGGGGGCTCAAGAAGGCACAGTAGAAAGGGTAAGGACATGGGAAAGATGAGGTTGACAGAGTGGGGTGGCCAGGCTGGGGAGCTTCATTCTAGGTGGTTTTCACTTCATTGAAGGTGTTCTGAGTAGAGCCATAGGGCAACAGATTGTCATGCCCTTTAGAGAAACAATAGTATAGGTGATTTGATACGCAGTTCCTAAATGAGTTGGCATTTGATTGGGGGATGGATATACATGCAGTGGGAAGTAAGATGACAAGTACTTCCTGATCCTTCCTGATGGTCCAAGCAAGGATCTGGGGAGGCCTTGGGCCTGTCTGGTTGTAGAGAATTGTCCTATGTTTGAGAGATTCACTCCAGTGCCCCATGGCCCCACCCCAAGGATGTGGCCAAACATTCTCAACTTTGTTTCTTATGATATTACTTCCAGAGATCCTACCAGCCTGACTGCCTTTCTTATAATATTCTCTAACTAATCTATTGAATTGAATCTATATCCCCAACTGGACAGAATACTATAGATAATTCATTAGCACAGAATACAATAGAATTAGCAGTTTTCTTGATCTAGGCCATATATTTCTATTAATTCCATCTGGAATTTTATTAGCTCTCTCTCTCCTCTCTCTCTCTCTCCTTTCTTTCCTTCCTTCCTTTTCATAAGGCATATTGCTAGCAAGCTCTTTATAGGTTGACATCACATCATTATTCAATATTTGGTTAAAGTTAGTCAGCTGCCATCTGATTCCAGACACTGTCACTGAGAACCAAGTCCTAGAGTGAACTCTTAGCAGGATATAGAGAACCCTTCCTCCAGCACCAGGGCCCTGGGTATCCTAGCTCTCCCTTAGTGCAATGTCAGGTCACCCTGGTAGGCTCGATGTTCCCAGAACCACATACTCCAAAACAATACCAGAAAATGTTTTATTTCAAGCTTCTGGGTGGTGAGTCTGAGTCTGAGAAGCTTTCCCCACTGCACATCCCCAGAACAGTCGGCATCTGCCTGTATTTACTGTTGCTGTTGATCAAAGCTGACAGCTGGAGCGCCAGGAGCCCTGACTATGGGCCCAGAATTGCTGACAAGAGGAAAAGGAATCAATAGGGCTGGCTAGACCTGAAGATTTCTGCTCCCTACTTTTCCACTGCCAGAATCCCAACTGTGAGACAGGGACTGTCAGTTTGAGACTTGGAGATGGGGAAAGAATTGACAACAGACACATTCATCCCAATCTAGGCAGAGATTAGTCCCTGGGTCTTCACTCTGTGTGGAAGGGAGAGATGGAATCAAGGCTAACACTCTACAGGGTGCAATGGACTACAGAGGGCAATCTGGCTTCATCCTTGTACTTTCATGAGGCAGTGGAAGCAACTGGAGTTAAGATTATGGAGATATTTCTTATGAGTTCAATTCAGCAAGTCCTTATTGGGTTCTGGCATCAGGAGGCTATGCTGGACTATTTATTTAATCAACGTTGGTTTAATTGATTAGAATTGTTCAATTGCTATGGCAAGGTTATTCCAACCTCATGGAGATAGTAGTAGATTCTGGAGCTTCAGTTTCTTCTAGTAATAATCAGAAAGATCTTTAAGGAGATCAAGCCCAAAGTACAGAAAGAGATAAATATATTTCTGATTTTAAAATTTTTCCTAGGCAGGCTGTAGTTGATGCCTCCTCAAAGATAATCTTTAGACATAGCCAAGTGCTTGACAGGCTAGTAGTAAAAAGTAATGGTTTGATTCATTTCTAGGATCATGATCTAGAGCTTGAAGGGACCCCAGAGGTCATCTAGTCCAACATTCTTATTGTACAAATGAGGAAACTGAGGCTCGAGGATGTTAGGTAACTTGTCTGAGGTCACAGTGGTAGTAATCATGAAAACTGGAACTTAAATCCAGGTCCTCTGCCTTTAGAGCCAGTACTCTTTTCATTGTACCATGATGTTTTTTGTTGAGTAAAGGAAGGAAGGAAGGAAGATGGGGAGTAAGGAGAAAGATTGCTACTCCTACATGTGATAATTCACAAGTTTAGGTTTATAGTCCAAACCTTTCTAGATGTCAGCCCTGTTGACTGTCAATATGGAGGGAAGGACTGAATGTTAGGAGAGTGTGTGGTTCACACCTCTTCTATTTGTCCTTTTTGAGAGTGAAGCAGTAGCTTTAGGAAAGAGGAGAGAGGAGGGAGCTGATATTATGAAGAGACAGGGAGTCTGCTGGGACTGTCTTTCTGTGATGCAGCTGTGCCAGGAGCCCTGAATGAGCTCCCTCTTGTCCCATGTGGTGGGGCTAGGGTTGAGGGGCTGCTTTACAGGCTGCCAGTCTGTCGACTCTACAGGATTAATTAGCACAGGTTTTGATTGCTATGGAACAACTCTGCAAAGGGCTTTCTAGCTTGCTGTCCCCTGCCAAGGAGGAGCTAGCCCTTGATACATGTTAAGTAGGGTCTCTATTACAAGAAGAGGGGGAGCTGCCCACATTCTCTTTACTCTCACAAACACCACAAAATACCCCACATAGTACTTCACATGGAAGAATTGCTCAATAAATGTTTGTGATGATAAAAATCCACCTGAAGAAGAAAAGAGATTTTAACCAAAATCTATCCAGAGCAGAGATCCTTCCTATTGGATGTATGCCAAAGATGGGTCTAAGAAATACAGGAGACTTGAGCTGAAAAGAATAATATCATTATGTTAGATGCAGGGAATTTAGAGAAGAAAAGGACATTTTCTTGGTGGATCTAATCCTAGGTGTTAAGGGAAGAGCAAAGAGGGGGATGAAGGGAGAAGGAAGAAAAACGGAGATATTGAGGTGACCCCTCCTCTCCAGCCACACAGGCTAATTCTAGTTGGATGGCTTCCTGGGAAAGTTAAAAATTGAGTCTGTGATGCTCACAGATGAGCTTTGGAAGGGATTTTCTTTCTTTTTTCTTTTGCTCATACAGACAAACTCTCTCCTCCTATATCTCTGTTTTGGCTCTCTAATTCTATCTCTTTTTCTGTCTCCTCAGTTCCCAGTGTTATTTCCTCCATAAATGTTTTTTGAGGGGTGATATCCTCCTTGCATAATGGATATGTCTAAGATTAGGGAATCATTCATTCATTCATTCATTCCTTCAGGGATGGGAGTCCTGAACAGAGTTATGTTCCTGAGGAGCCCCATCTCAAGGTCAGGTCTCATTCTTGCAAAAGAGAAAAGGACAGGAACCAGCTAAAAATAACTCACTATTTTTGCAGGGATATCTTCTTCTTCTTTTTTTTTTTTGCTTTTTGGAAGGCAATTGGGGTTAAGTAAGTTGCCCAAGGTTACACAGCTAGTTTTTTTTGTTGTGTGGGTGTTGTGTCTGGGGCCAGAACCGAACTCGGGTCCTCCTGACTCCAGGGCCGTGGAATATCTTCTGGGAATATTGAGGAGGACATCTCACCCTATTGACATTCCAACCTGGCCCCAAACAGGGAAAGGACACATATTGGGGTTGTTGAGGAGGCAGATGTTGAAATACGAGAGTTGTCAGATTTCTTATTTTCATCCTCCCCAACAGAATATGAGGTAAGAGTTTTCCCCACTCCTATATACTTGCTTCTAGGTTGTGATCAGAGTCTCCTGCTTGGATACATCTCCGGATCCAAATGGGAAATGAGATCCTAGAGTTTGAGTGAACCTTTTTTCTGGGGAGTTTGGTGGAGATATCCCCATGAAGGAGGAGAGGAAGAATAATGAGAGCCCACAAAGACCAAAGGCTTCAGAGGTCTCTATCTTTTAGAGATGAGGAGGAAGAGGAGGTATGGGATGTAAGTATTCTGTCTCTCCCCTCCAAATGCCCAGAGGCCCAAACCAGTGACTGGCTCTTTTCATGGAGAGGGTTCATTGTATGATGAAGTTCACAGATGTTCCCACATCTTCTTTACCTCTAGCATCCTTATGGAGTGTTTTGCATAGTTCTGGGTAAGACTGTTTATTATTAAATTGAATTGTGTCCAAAGATGGGTTATCAGGATGATGAAGGGACAAGAGATCATAACATAAAAATGAGGGAAACTAGTGATATTTAGTTTGGGGAAGGAAAGATTTGGGATAGGCTGTGGTATCTGATAGCTGTCTTTAAAATTTAGAAGAAATTTTAAACAGAGGTGGGGTAAAACTTGTTCTACTTTGTCTTAATGGGCAAAATTGGGACAAATAGATATAACATGTAGGGAAGCAAAGTATGTATCAACTTAAAGAAAAACTTCCTAACAATTAGAGCTGTTCAGAAATGAAATGGGCTGCTTTACAAGGCAAGGAAGGGCATGTGATAGGAGAGGCACCAAATTTCTTATTACTGGAGGGTTTGAAGGAGAGACTAGGTAACCACTTTAGGGGAATATTATAGGGAACATTTGTGTTTTATTTCCATGGAGAAGACTGAAAGAAGCAGCAAGTGCCTCCTGTACAGTCATGGTAACCAATATATTAGAAAGAGACTTATACTTGTTTCTCAGGTTCAGGCCTCCCGGCTGTTGTCACCAGCCTGAGCAGGGGGTGGGGCACAAATGGGGCTTGAAAACAGGGGGTTTCTATGAAAAGACTGGTTGGGGGCTCAGGTGCCAGGGAAAGGGGCTGGGGATCTGGGAGGGGGGCGGCACTGAACTCTTCCAAGGCATCAAGGCAGCAGGCAGCACTGCATTGGGGCTCATCAGACTCCCCCCCCCCCCAGTCATGAGCTCTACCAAAACCTCATCCCCTGGAGTGAATCCGGCTGTTCCCGAGAAGCCAAGGAGGTTTGTACTTGTCCACCATGCCCTCCCTTAGATGGTGTCCCATTGGGGTACTAATCTCCATTAGCAGTGGGTATGCCGGTTGGTTGTGGTTTTGGCTTGTACCCCCAGCCCTCTTTTCTATAGAAGGTTTATCTGTACCCCTCTCAGTAGCCCATGGGTAACAGAAGCTGCCAACACATAAGGTAGAAAGCCTGTCAGGGAGAGGTCTGCCATTGCCCCACATAGATCTAGGTTGTTGATTTCACCACTCTCTGGGGAATATTATAGAGGAAATACCTGTACAGGTATGGTTGGACTGAATGACCTCTGAAGGCCCTTCCAACTCTGAGTGTTAACACCACAACTAGAATTAAAAGAGATCTAGTAATAGAGGAATTTAATCACATTGTCATTACTGGCATAATCCTTTACCAGATTTTCATGTATGTCTGTGTTGTGTGTATGAGAAGATGTGATCGGAATATTTGAGGAAGAAGGACACTGACTTTTCCCTGTAGATTATAAGAATTGGGATTAAATTTGGATGGAGGGCATACTCTGGGATATCCTGAGCATCTGGGTATGTCCTTAGAATTAGTTAATTTATACTTTCCTGCATCCATTCAATGGTGGTTCATTAAGTTGATTTTTTTTGGGCAGAAACAGCCACATATCACACACTCAACTACTTTGCTTTGCTCCTCTGCTTTATCTTAAAACCTCAACAAATCCTTATTTTAACAAAGCCAGGTAATCTTCTGTAATGGCGAGCAAAGCAGTACTTAGTGCCTTGTTTCAGCTATTTAATTATTTAGCACCTTGTTTCAGTTCAAGCTTTTTTGAACCCTGCCCATGATCAAGTCTTTGTTAAGAAGCAGAACTTGTGAAACCCACAGTGGGAGGAACTTTCTGATGCAACAGGAAGGGGTGGAACAGGAAAGAGCTGAGGACCATATATAAGGAGAAACTCAAGATGGGGGAGAGCAGAACTGAGAAGGGAAGATTTGTGGTGGCAGAGTTGAAAAGGAGAAAACTTGTGGTATCCTGCCACTCTGTTTATCTGTTCTGTCTGCTTTGATTTGTGTTTGTAATACTTTGTATGGAAGCCCTAAGACCTTACTGGAAGCCCTGAAAGAAGATTGTCTGTTTACAGAAGTCTTGGAGGAGGGTTTCAGAGGTCCTGGGACTTTATTGATAATTTGTGTTGAGTTCTCAGACTTTGTTTGTGGGTCTGTGTTGATTTCACAGACAGATAGTGAATTGATGATGGTGCTGGCAATTTGCATGAATGTTGTTTTGGCTCTGTTAAGCTTTGTCTTCCCAGAAACAGAATCTGTGAGGGACTTGAGATGGACTGGACACTGTGAACTTCAGTGTGGAATGGGAACTGGATGAAGAGCTGGACAAGGAGCTAGATGAGGATCTGAGAGCTGCCTACCTGTGAATCCAGGTGATGATTGGGTAGATTCAGGCAGGAGCTGGACCCATGTAAGAGGAACCATGGAATTTGGGAGCCAGCCTTGAGTAAAGATGAAAAGACCTCTCCTTGGATACTTAGTGCTGACTGAGAAGATCATGATTTTCTGTGACCTAAGGGTGGGAGAACTTTGTACTCTGGACCTTGTATCTCTTAAGGATGATTGAGTTAAGGATGATTGGAAACTGATCTCCAAACAAGAAGAAAGAAGACTTTTTGACTGAGAGATTAAGACAATGTCACCTAGAGGTGGAGAACTTTGACCTTTGCACTTTGTGTCCCTTAAGGAGGCTTCCTTCTTAAGGATGATTGAGTTAAGGACTTACTAAATGATATCTTTTGCTCAAAACTATGTAGCCATGTTGGTGAAAACTATGTGGCCACTTTAGTGATAAGTTGTTATGTTATAACATTGTGAATGCTGTACTTTGGTTTCTGTGAATGTTTTATTTTAGTTTGTTGCTGAATAAATAGATAGTTCACTATACCATGTGATCAGAACCTTAAAGCTGTTCACAGCAGCAGTCCTCTGGAAAGCTGCTTGTGCTTGGCTTTACACCTTTTTGGGATTTGGGTTAGGTCTAGAAGGTTTATAAATGGACCCAACAAATATACAAATCGTAGAATACCATGTTCTGCTGGTTGGAGTTAATACTCTGTATTGTTTTGAAGAAATGATGAATTCTTATAGGTAGTGTATTCTGAGGTAGTCAGGGCTGATAAATCCATTTTCATGAGAGTTAAGGAAAGGAATGTTGTTCAAAGTAGAATGTTGCTCAGAAGATATCACAACAAGCCTTCACGACTGCACTCTTGCTTAGATACTGGAACCCTTTTGGCCTCTGGGGTGGTTATGGTGACAGCATTCACTCAAGACTTACCAATGAACAAAAGCCCAAGGCTATGCAATTCCCATGTTTGTATTATTCTTGCAAGTTGGCTTTGAAGAAAAGAAATCATGTCAAAATGGACCGTGAACTACTACATATTAAGGCAGTCTTGAATACATGGTGGCATCAGTTTGAGTAAGCACCTACTTATAGACTTACTGGATAACAAAAATGGCTTATCTCAGGGAAGGTGGATCTTATCTGGATATCACACCTGGTGGGTTTTATTATTTTACTCTCTTTTCTCTGGGTGATTAATGTTTCTGGAGTGAGAAACACATTAACCAACATGCTGGCCCAAGTTTAAAACCTGCGGAGGGGGAGATTTGGGCAGAGCCATCATTTGCCCTCTTGTTATTTATTATCCATACTAAGGAAGCAGAGAAAGCTCTTGCTTGTGGTTTTTTAGTTGTGGGTCATAATGCCATTGTTCTATATAGAGAGAGCAAGCTCTATATGATTATCACTGTGTCCTGTTGGCTAGATATTTTGGGTGAGGACCAAAAATAAAATCCCTTGGCTTACCTGAGGCCACCCTGGGTAGTCCAGCGGAAATATTACTGTCTCTGAAACCAGAGGATCTGGGTTTGAATCCCACCTCTAACACTTACTATCTAGTGTGATGTCCAGATAAGATCCACCTTCCCTGAGACAAGTTGTTTTTATTATTCAATAAGATTAAAACTAGGTGCTTCCTCAAACTGATGCTACCATGTCTTCAAGGCTGCCTTAATATGTAGTAGTTCATAGTCCATTTTGATGTGATTTTTTTTCCCCTGCATCAAAGTCAGCTTTCAAGAATAATACAAATCTGGGAGCTTCATAGCCTTGGGCTCTGAAGCATTTTCTTTCATTGGTGAGTTTAGAGTGAATGTGGAGCCCGTAAACACCCAGAGACTAAAAAGGGTTCCAATATCTAAGCAACAGTGTGGCCATGAAGGCAATTCACTCAACTTTCTGAGTCTCAGTTTCCTCATCTATAAAATTAGGGGACTGGAAAAGATGGCCTTCAAAATCCCTCCCAGATATAGCAATAGCTAGCTTTTATATAGCACTTTAAGATTTTACATATACTATCTCATTTGAGCCTCACAACAATTCTGTGAGGCAGGTGCTGCTATTAATCCCATTTTACAGATGAGAAAGTTGAGGATGAGAGAAGTTAAATCACTTGCCAAAGTAATACAATCAGTAAATGTCTGAGATGAGATTTGAACTCAGATCTTCCTAAACTCCAAGCCAAACACTCTTTGTCACCAGGCTGCATTTCTCTGGATTTTTCCACCATACTTCAGCAACCTTTTCATCTTGGAAGACCACTTCAGTCCTGGAACTCATACCTTTAAAGTACCCCACCCCTTGGGCCCCTCCCTTTTACTGGATGGTAATACTACATATTAAGGCTGGTTTAAGGATGGTTCTTAGAGCTTTCATTTAAGAAGAGTGACCAAATCAGACATTTCTTAATTTCCTATTAGGCTGCATTCCTCTGGACTGGTTCACCATACCCCTTCTTCTCTCATACTCTGTTCTCCCCCCACCCCCATTATCATCTCTCTTTTATGCATTATCATCCCCATTAGAAAATAATCTCCCTGAGGTTAGGGACTGTCTTTCTCTGTATTTGTATCCTCAACATTTAGCAGAGGGCCTAGCACAAAGTAAGCATTTAATAATTGCTTATTGATTGGCCCTCCCATCTAGTTCAACATATCTGAACTTACGAACATCATTACCTTTGAGACTTCACTGTAAACAATGTACCAAGAATGCCTTGTCAAAGCTCTAGTAACTCCAAGGAATTTTACCTGTAACTTCTGGCCATTAGTACTAGACAAGGCTTGATTCTGTAACTGTGCTTTTACCTTCACCAAGAAATGACACCATCTTTGAGGCAATGGAACTCTTGTAGAGAACGGGCCATTTGATCCAATGTTCCAAACTAGCATTTCCCTTACAGATAGTAAGATTGTTTTGGAAAAGAATTTTTCACCTGTATGGGCTCCCTGACCAGATGGTCTTGGATGTGGCCCCACAATTTATAGCCAAGTCTGGGATTAGACTTCAAAACAAATTAGAGACTGAGTATTTTCTTATCGTGTTCTATCACCCATACCCAATAAGAGTTAATATTTCTGTAGCACTTAGAATCAAGGAAGAGGAATGGGAAGACTTGTGAACCCCATCATATGATAGGCATGAGAATCGAGACGTCCATCAGTGTCTGTGCTATTACATCCCACTCCTTTGGAAGGCAGCCATGAGTTTAGAGCTGGAAAGGACCTTAGGAACCGTCTAGTTTAAATCCCTCACTGTGTAGATAAGGAAACTGAGTTCTAGAGAGATTAAAGTGATTTGTCCACAGTCACAAAAATAGCAAATGATTAAGAATAATAGCTGATATTTTATACAATACTTTTAAGTGTATAAAACTGTTTACATTATTTTATTTGATTTTCACAACAGCCCTGTGACATAAGGGCCATTATTGTCCCCATTTCATAGATGAGGAAAATGAGGCTCAGAGAGGTTGAGTGACTTATCCAAGGATGAGTGAATGTCCAAGGCTGAATCTGAACCCAAGTTTTCTTGATTCTAAGTCCACTATGTCTTTTGACTCCAGGGTTGGGTCTATTTTCTTCCAGTGGCAAATCTGTCAAAAATGCTATAACATGCTCAGACCCTGGAAGCTTATCTTTTCATGTAGCATGTGAATTCTCCCCACATATGTACCTGGTAGACATATCAGAAACTTAGCAAATACCAGATGAATTGGGAACAATACTTACAGAAGGAAATCTAGGCTAATTGCTAAGCAGTAAAGAGAATAAAAGGAATAGGAGAGGAAAGAGGGGGCATCACAGAATATAAAGGCGCTATGACTGGAACTCATAGTCCAGTTCAAACCAGATCAGATACATATCTCAATATCTAGTCACTCCTGGGTATTTGAGTTTTCTTGCCATCTCTTTAGGACTGAATCTATGAACGATTAGGTAGGAAGGTCATAAACCTAAAAGATTCAGTCAATTTCCAACATAACATGAACGAGATATTTCATCTCTCACAGGAATTTTCTCTGACTGTTCCCCATGCCTGGAATGCTCTCCCTCCTCTTTTCCACCTACTGGTTTCCATGACTTCTTTAAGTCTCAAGTAAAATCCCATCTCCTATAGGAAATCTTTCCCAATCCCTTTTCATTCTAATGCCTTCTCCCTATTAATTATTCCCTATTTGTTCTGTATATAGTTTGTATATATGTGTTTGCATGTTGTTTCCCCTATTACATTGTGAGCTCCTTGAGAATAGGGCCTAGTTTTTGCCTTTTCTGCAGCTTAGTACAGTGCCTGGAACGTAGTAGGTGCTTAGCAACTATTTATTGATTTGTTAATTGATTCATAACAAATCTCAAATCAATCAATCAAAAACATTTGTTAATCACCTACCATCTGCCAGGTGCCATGCTGGGTGCTGAAACCAGTATGTTCCCCCAAATTTCCATGGCAACATTGGAACAACATACTCTTGAGTAGGATTTAATAATGAGGTATAGAAACTTTTGAATTGATGACAGAAAAAAAAGAATTTTAATTCTGTATTATTGGTTGTAATGACTACAGTGCAGAGGAGTTCATGTGGGAAATAATAGAAAATGGCCATGGATTATCCCTGGTAAGAGATTTCAACAAAGGTTCATAGGGGTGCCCTGTCTACTTTTCTTCTTAAGTGATGGTGGGAAAAGTGAAGTGGGAAGCTTGTTAGCATCATGTCTAAGGGGAATAGTGGAACCAGGAGTAGGTCAAGTGCATTGTGCCACCAATATTAGTCATGTATACAGTTGATGTATATTTCTGTGGAGAAGGAAGGGTGGATTATTAGGATGCTATAACTCTTTTTCTGTCAGTGGGGATTCAGATCTTTAGGGAGTGATAATCAGATCTAGGTAAACCCTTTAGGATTTGAGAAGATTGGGGAGGCATCATCTGGCTTTTTCACGATATTTCCTTGATATGGTCAAATCTCTTCCTAAAATCTAGAACTATCCAAAAGTAGAATGATCTGCCTTGAGGAGTGTAATGTAATGCCAAGCAAAGGCAACTTCCCAAGGTTCAAAATACCAGCATAGGTGCTCTCCATTTTATTCAGTGACAAACCAAGAACAGAGAAGATCAAAACATGACATCATTCAAAATACAGCATTTACTAAGCGTGATTAAATAATCTCCAAGTACTACCCCACCCCAGGACCTTCCATTCATTCAATCAGTTACAAAGTCCCTGTTCTAAATACTACTCCACCCCTAGGCTGTACCTTCATTTAGTCCATCACAAAACCCCTCTTCTCAAATGGAGATTAGTTTCCAAACATAAGTAGTACATTCATTTGTTCAACCATAGAACACAAAAAGGTCAAAAGTCCCCCACCCCTGGATCACAATTGAATCTACCCCAGAGTTACATCAAGTTTAAGCACAGCACTTAATACCCAAATGGAGGTCTTTTCTTCATCTTGACACGAGGCAAGTTCTCAGCAATCTTAGTTCCTGGGGAGACAAGGCTTAGCAAGGCCACAAGATACATTGCCAGTCTCTTCATTGATTCATCCTCTGTCTGCAGAACAGTCCTAGAACCCCTGAAAACATTAGCAAAACCCTCTCCCAGTATTTCTGTAAACATACAACAAGAAAATCCTTCTTCAGGGCTTCTGAACCAACAGAAAGGTTCCCAGACCTCTGCAACAACAGCACTGCCCTTCACCAGTGGACAGTATTCATTCTCTGTCTGCAGGACAGTCTCAGTAGCTCTGAACCAACAGAAAGGTTCCCAGACCCCTGCAACAACAGCACTGTCCTTCACCAGTGGACAGTATTCACTCTCTGTCTGCAGGACAGTCTCAGGAGCTCTTAACCAAAAGCCAGGTTCCAGGACTTTTTCAACAACAGGACTGTCTTTCACCAGTGGACAAATCTGGCAAAACAACATCAGAACAGACAGACAAAGTACCAGCAAAACAGCCATGTCTCCTCAGTCCTTGGCAGCTCCAGGGGCAGGTCTCAAAAGTCCAGGGCAATTCAAAGTGGCCCCCAGCAATCCTCTCAGTCTTTCTCTGCCTCCACGAGTGCTGCTTCCAAAAAGTTCTTCTGCCTCTCGTGTCTCTCCAAATCTACGTCACCAGCTCCTCCCAGTTCAGGACTTTCTTTTCACATCAACAAGTCCATCCCACAGGTGGGATTAACAAGCTCTGGGTTTTAACACAATCAATTTGAAAACCAAGCCAATACAAGAGAATCTTTATATTCCATTACTATCACAAGGAGACATGGATTCTCCTTTGTTTGAGGTCTTCCAGTGAAGGTTAGATGACCACTTGTTGAGAATGTTGCAGCAGCATTCTTGTTCAAATGTAGGCTGGACTAGGCTGGTATCAAGTTTCCTTTGAACTCTGAGATTCTGAGATTCTATATATTTCTTCCAGGATGTTGATCCAAAGGAAGACATATAAGGAAGCAATATATTTTCCTTTTTGCGTATTTGTTGTGTTGTGTGTTGATTTTTGCATATGCTGCGGCTGTGCTAGGAACCTTCCCTGGTGGTAGCAAGTGATGATAAAGCTTTTCAGCTGCAGCACCAGATGCACTCCTGATTCAGAGACTATTCTAAGACTTAGTCTCATCACCCTATGGGCGTATATAAAGAGCCCAGACATAACTTGAAAATTTATGATTTTATGATCTAGGAAATTCACTTATGCGAAACAGTGCTTTTCCCAAGAATGTCTGGAAAATGAGGCATTGATGCATTATTGTTTACTCAATCAACAGGTATTTGAGATAAACTATATTATATAAATAAATATATTAAACTATATTTATATATATAATAAAATAGAAATTTTATTTTTATATTATAAACTATACAATTTATTATATATTATATATAATAAATTAATAATATATTATATATAATTATAAACTATATTATATAAATAAATATAAAAATAAAATATGTTATACCTACATATAAATACATATGAGTATCTATCTATCTATCTATCTATCTATCTATCTATCTATCTATCTAT
>NW_027185798.1:43972674-44111996 GCF_028583685.1 Petaurus breviceps papuanus
TATCTATCTATCTATCTATCTATCTATCTATCTATCTATCTATCTATCTATCTATCTATCTATGTATCTATGTATCTATCTGTCTGTCTGTCTGTCGGCCGGCCTGCCTGTCTGTCTTTCTGTCTGTCTATCTATCTGTCTGTCTGTCTGTCTGTTTATCTATCTATCTATCTATCTACCTATATCACAGCCTCTGTTCCCTCATCTGTAAAATGGTGCCAACAACACCTACTTCTCAAGGCTATTGTGAGGATCAAGAGAGAGAAAATTTGTAAAGCACTTTGCAAACCATAAAACAACATACAAATGCTAGCCATTAATATGAATAATAGAAATAAAATACTAATTACATTATTACTTAATAGCAGCTGCATTTATATAGCAATGTCAGTTTTAGAAAGTGCTTTAAATCTTATCTCTTTTGATCTTCACAACAACCCAGTGAGGTAGGTGCTATTATTGTTTCCATTTTGCAGATGAGGAAACTGAGACCAAGAGAAGTTAAATGACATGCCTCACACAGCTAGTAAGTATTTGAGGTGAGATTTGAACTCTGGTCATCTCATCTTGAAGTCCAGCACTATATCCACTTTAGCACTAGCTGTCTACCATTTATTAAGCACCTATTATGTACCAAAGAGTATGTTAGGCATTAGGGATATAAAGACAGAAATGAAACAGGTCCTGCCTCCAAGGAGCTTATATTCTCTCAGAGGAAACAACAACACACGCACACACATATTGTAAACATAAAGGATATACAAAGTAATTGGGGTAGTTGTGCTAGGAGCTGGAAGTATCAAGAACAGCTTCATGTTGAGAGGTGGTGCTTGAATTGAATTATTAAGAGAGTTCAAGATTGGGGTAGCTAGGTAGCTCGGGGAATACAGCACTGGCCCTGGAGTCAGGAGAACCTGAGTTCAAATTTGATCTTAGACACTTAACACACTTACTAGCCATGTGACTTTGGGCAAGTCACATAACCCCAATTGCCCTCCAAAAAAAAGCAAAAAAAAAAAAAAAGAGAGAGAGCTCAGGATTCTGGGAAGTGGAAGTGAAGAGTGTTTGTATTTTAGGAATGGGGTTTGGAATACAGTGTTCATGGAGTAGCAAGTAGACTTGCTGGCATGCTTCCCTTCCCTTTGATGATCTCCTAGAATCTGCTCTTCTATTCTAGTGTTTACAGGCTCTGCGTCCTTGAGACCTTCCCTTTACCCAAATCTGTTTTCCCCAACACTCTGCTGTCTCTAATATGGCTTGCCCAGCCTAGAAAAAACTGCTGGTTGCATTGTGCCTCAGTAGCTTTGTCCCCTCCTTATTAGCAGTCTGCTCAGCATCCAAGGTTGTCTATTAATGGTCATTAAGCATGTCTTTGGAGAGGGTCAAAGAAATCCCTTCCTTTCACTAGTCCTTACAATTCTCCATCTTCCTCCTAACTCCCATTATGCCATCATTATAATCAATAAAATATCACTATTATAAAAAACAGCATCATTACTAAATAATAGTAATAATTCCTTTTACTTGTTTAGTACTTTGTAGTTTACAAAGTTCTTCATGTACATTATCTCACAGCATCTCAGAGATGAGAAAGACTTCAGAGGCCCTCAAACTCCAGCTGTACTTGACCTGAAACCCTCCCTTGAGCATCTCAAAATGTTCATCCAGCTTAAGTTTGAATATTTCTAGTGAAAAGGAAGCCACTAAAGTCTAACACCAAGCATTCTACTTCTGGATGGTTGCATTTGTCAGGAAGTTTTTTACTATATTCATCCAAAATATGTTCTGCTACAACTTTGACCCATTTTTCATAGTTCTTCTCAGAGTGATCTGAGAAAAATTCTAACTTCTTCCATATACAGATTCTTTAAATGCCCAAAGACAGCTATGGCATCCTGCCTGCCACCCCCAACCTTTGTGTGCAAAGACTGTTTTATTTTTGTCTTTGAATCCCTAGAGACCAGCACAGTGCCTAAAACATAGTAGATCCTTTATAAATACTTATAGATTGATAAATACCACCCGTTCCTTCAATGAATCTGGGTATAGAATATCCTCTATTCTGCCAGTATCCTGGTTGACTTCCTCTGGATGCTCTAACTTGTTCATGTATCTTAGGGCTGGAAGGGAGCTCACAGTCCATTTGGTCCAGCCTATATCTAACCATTCTACTTACCTTTCTTTGAAGGAGGCATGTCTTTCTTCAAATGTGAAATGAAATATTCCAAATGTGGTCTAACCAGAGCACAGTATCACTTCTCTCATTCTGCTTACCACGCCCTTTCTAATGTAACTGAAGTTTGAATTAGCTTTCTTGGCTTCCATATCACCAAATATTAAGTGCTAGTCACTGTGCTAGGCACTGAGGGTACAAAGATAAAAATGAAACAGTCCTTGCCCTCAAAGAGCTTACATTTTACTAGGGAAGAAGCAACTTGGGGTAGTGGATAGATATCACATTGGACTTGTAGACCTAAAGACTTAAGTACAAATCTTGTCTCAGGTGCTTACTAGCTGTGTGACCCTAGGCAAATTAATTAACCTCCCTGGGCCTCTGTTTCTTCATCCATAAAATGAGGGAAATAATAGTACCTATCTCTCTGGGTTGTTGTGAGAATCAAGTGAAATAATATATGTAAAGTACTTTACATATCTCAAAGCACTGAATAAAAGTTAGCTGTCATTAATAATTATTATATATACTGTACTTTTATGTTTACAGATCCCCAGATTTTTAAGATGAATTTCTGTCTAGATATGACTCCTCATATTATCCTTATAAAATTGATTTTTTGAATCTAGGTCTAAGAGTAGATTTATCTCCAGGTGTGGTGGCAGATCCCTGTATCCCTGCTACTGGGGACTCTAAGACTAGTGGTTGCTTGTGCTTAGGCATTCTGAGCTACAGAAGGCTTAAGGTTGATTAAGCATCTGCTCTATATTTGGAACCAATATGGAAAGCCTCTTGAAGCAGGGTGACACTGGGCTACTTAAGGAGGAACAAATTGGCCCATGTCCTAAAAATCAAGCAGGTCAAAGCTTCTGAGTCAATCCAGCCCCATAAGAGGCTGCTATGCTTTCCAGTTTGGGCAAATAATGGAGACCCACATTCAAAGGAAGAGAAAGAGAAACAGATACAGATACAGAGAAAGAAACAGAGACAGAGATTAGATTTATCCTTGTTTCCTTCCATCATATTAGATTTGTCCCAACATTTTAGCTTGCTGAGATTTTTTTCTTTTTAGATCCTGATGTTGTTACCATATGTGTTTGTTGTACCTAACTTTTTGTCATCTGCAAATTCGAAAAGCACACTTGTTATTTTTGTTCTTATCCAAGGCAATGATAAAAGTGTTAAACAGCACAGGGTGAACAGTGGATCCTCTGGGTACCCTTCCAGAGACCTTCCTCCAACTTTCACCAGACTCTTAAAGACCATCTTTGGGTCTGCATATCCAACTAGTTCTGACTTCTCTTAATAGTACTATCATTTGGCTCACATGCCTCTATTTTGTCCTGAAGAGGCTTTGTCAAATATTTTGTTCAAATCTGGATAAACACCAGCATTCTCCTGACCAACCTATTTACTTAGCTTGTCAAAAAAGCAAATGGGGGCAGCTGGTCTGATTTCATTTTGTTGAAAACCTACTAGCTCTTTTTGATCACAATATTCTTCTCTAATTTTTCCCTAACTCTTTAATAATGCTTTCTATAATTTTTCTAGGACTTGAAATCAAACTAACTGGCCTATATGTTTGTATTTACATTCTCTCTTTTTTAAATCGGGACATTTGCCCTTCTCCCGTCCTTTGTACGTCTCCTCTTCTCCAAGATCTTTTAAACATCCCCAGCAGTGTATTACATTCACATCTGTCAGGTTGGAAGACACTTTGGGGATGGAGTTTATCTGGACGAGGTGGCTTGAACCCATCAAAGGCAGTCAGGGTATTCTTGCTGTCCCTCTACTTATCTTAAGAGCTCACATTTCTATAGTGCTTTAAGATTGCCAAAGTGCTTTACATACATTATCTCATTTGATTTTCCTTATCATTTCCCTGTGAGTCTCCATTTTTTCCCCTGCCATTTCCAGTTCAAAGATTATTCTTCTTAGCAGAGAAAACAGAAGTGAAATAAGGCTTTAGTAGCTCTGTGTTTTCTCTGGCCTCATTATTACTGTTCCACTCAGCCTGTGCATTGGTTGGATTTTCTTCCATTTTCCTCTTTTCCCCAATATAGCTACCCCACCACCCAACGCCTACCCTTTTTGTTATCCTTAGCTTTCCTTTCTATCTCCAGTTTGTTCCAAATTTTTGTGCTTCTGATACTATCCATATAGGACAATTCCATGCTTTTGTATCATATTATTGTATATATATATATGTATGTTATGCATCTTAAAAAAAATCTAACTTCTTAGAAGTCCATGTGCATCTACATTGGTCACCTCCTTTTCTTCCTCTTTGGACCTCCCTTTGTATCTTCAGAATTTCCTTCATGAGAACCTTCTATGCCTCCTGCTCTAACTTTCTAAATAGAATTTTATTTTATTTATGGTCTTTTTTCTGAACACTGAGTCTGACATTCTAAAATGTAGGTACTTTGAACCCCATTCCCAAATTTTCTTCCTTTTTCTATTACAGCTTTTAAGATGGAGTGGTCATCTCCTTTGAAGGGTCTTATCATTTCTACTTCAGCAAACATTTCCTTCTTGTCTGGGATAGCATTTCTCTTTGTTGGTTTCGCTACTCTTTGAAGGGAGCAAAGCATCATTGGAGCAAGTCAAGTAATTATTACTTTACTTTGCTCTTGGCAGGAAAAGAGAGCTCCAGCAGAGGTCTACATAATTGAAGGTCACCATTACTACTGTTGCTATTAGATAATGCCTTCCAGTTAGATTTGCAATGTCTCCCAAACTTCTTGTCTATTTCCTCTTGCTGTTTAAGAGGTCTGTAATAGACTTCTATTCTTCCTCTGTTGATCTTCATTCTTTCTTCCTTCTTCTGATCCTTGAATTTTCTCACATTAATATATCTGATGGAGGACTAGCCAATATCCCTTGCCTTTTTGAGGATGTGATCAATTGATGTAATTCCCACATGGGCTTAGTGTATATCTAGACGTTTTGAAATTGGTTCCAGCTGCTGTGGTGATGAGAATTCTTTTTGATTGGGTAAGGACCTGGAACTGGGGTTCATTCAAAATGCATTAGTCAAATAGAGCTTGTAGTCCACTAAGACCCCCTAGATCTTTGCCAGGATAACTGCTAACCATGACTCCTCATCTAATACTTGTAAAGTTGATTTTTTTGTCTCTAAGTGCAAGATTTTATATTTATTCCTATTGAATTTCATTTTATCGTATTCAGTCCAAATGCTCTGGTTAATCAAGAATTTTTAGGATTCAGACTGTTGGCTGGTGTGTTAGCTATTCCTCCTAGTTTTATATGTCATTTGAAAATCTCAGGTGCATGCCTTTATTCAAATCATTGATAAAAATGTTCAGTGGTACAATGACCAAACACAGATCCCTGGAGACCTTCTGCCATGTTGACATCAAATTATCAATTACTCTTTGAGTCTGTCCATACAATTGGTTTTGAATCTATTTGTATCTTTCCATCTTCTCATGGAAATCATATCATTGGTATAGTAAGAATAATAGGAAATAGGGGAAACTAGGTGGCACAGTGAATAGAGCACTGGCCCTAGAGGCAGGAGGACTTGAAGTTCAAATCTTACCTCATGGGCTAACAGTGTCACAGTTAGCCCATGATACTAACTGTGTGATCTTGGGCAAGTCACTTAACCCCAATTGCCTCACCTTCCCCACTCCAAAAAATAAAAATAAAAAAAAGAATAATAGGAAATACTTTATCGAAAGCTTTGCTAAGTTCTGGATAACTATATCCATATCATTTCTCTCATCTGCTCTTTAAGCAATTCTAGCAAAAAAGGAAATGAGATTAATCTGGCATGACTTTAATGAAGTAATGCTGGCCCTTTGTAATCATTTCCCATTGTAGATGTTCTCTAATCACCTCTTTAATGACCCAGTACATAATTTTCCTAGGAATTATAGATAAGCTTGCTGGTCTATAGCTTATACAGTCTCTTTTCTTCTTTTTCTCTTAAAAAAAATGGGACATTTGATCTCTAATCTTGTGGTACCTCCCTTATTTTCCCTGATCTTTCATATCATACACAGGGACTCAGCAATTATATCTTCCAGTTCTTTCTGGGCCTAAGTATACAATTATCTGGGCCAGGTGACTCGAACTCATTCATAGACACTAGGTGCTTACTTACCATCCTTTATTCATCTTCACCATCAATTCCCTGTTAGTCATTCCCAATGGAAACATTATCTGCCTTTGCAGAAAAAAAATGAACAATATAAGAATTCAGCAAATATGCCTTCTCTCTTTTGTCAATTATTACCACCCTATCCACTCCCAGCAAAGACCCTATACCTTCTTTGATTCACCTTTTTGTCCCAATAGAGGTTTAAAAATCTCCTTTTTGTTATCCTTACTTTCCCTTCCCCAGCCTCAGCTCATCCTGAACTTTAGCACCCCCACTACTCCATGCCACTCTCGTATCCTATGTTAATTTAACTTGCTTCCATCTTTCGTATATTCCTTTTAAAAATATATCATTGGTATAGTACTTTACACTGTCATGAAATTTGTTAATGGATCCTCACACTCCAATCCCAATCCCCACCTTAGTGTCAACCAAAGATAAGGTAAATATCCCATCTTTGCCTTCATCTGAAGTATTGATAAAGTCTAAAGATAGCAGAGCTAAGTAGATCCTCCATGAGAGACTTCCCTCTAGGTAGGCACCAGTATGTTAACTAATAATCTGGGTCTATTCAGTTAACAAGCTCTGAATTAATTTAACTATATTTTCTTCCCTTTCGCATTTTTCCATCTCTCACACAATAAGAGCCTCATCAAATGCAATTTATATATACTATATCCATGACTTCACCTTGATTTAATAGCCTGTAACCCTGTTAAAAAATGGAATGACTTTAGTCCAGCATGACCTGCTATTTTTTTTAAAGTAGGGTTGCTTATGTCCTTCTTTTTTTGATAGAACTTTATGGAGTATTAAAAATCTATTTGTATTGACAATTTTTGAATTTCTAAATTTCCAAATATATTTATCCTCCTCTCCTACCCAAGGAGTTATTCCTCATAACAAAGAATAAAAAAGAAGGCAACAAAAAATAAAACCAGACAACACATGAAGTGTGTTTTACAGCATATATAACATTCCACAATTATAATCCTCTATAAAAGTGCAAGGAGGGAGTGCATTTTCTCCATTCTTCTCTGGAACCAAAATTAGTCATACATTTACAATCATTCAGTTTCATTTTGTTGTTCTTTTCATATATATGATTGTAGTCATTGTGTGTCTTGTTTTTTTAATTTTATTTTTAATTTATGGAATAAAACAAACATTTTCATAACATAGTACAATAAAAAGACAACTGTAAATGAAACTGCAAATCTCCTATGCATAGATTGCTATTCCTTTAAAATATATAACAAAATTATCACATAGATTTTTCTTTTTTTCTCCCCTGCTTTGGAGATGGTTACCATTAGACACAAGTATACACATACATATATACATATATGTAAAATTATTCTATGCATACTTCTATTTATCAGTTCTTTCTGTGGATGCAAATGTTTTTTTCATATGTCCTTTATAACTGAGACAAGGGATGGATATTTCATTCTCTATTTTCTAGAGCAAAAAAATCCCCAATCTTTGTAATTAATCTTCATGTAGCTGTTTTTTTTAGTGTTGTTTTCATTCACACTGTTGTTATTGTATAGATGATTCTTAGGAGTTTGCTTTTGTGTGTTGGTCATTCTGTTTCTTTACATAATGAGGGTTTGGCACGTGACTAGACCAACCAAGATGACATCACTTATGTGGAAGATGATAAGGAACCTGCTTTTGGAACACCTGAGGACTAGAACAGGTGTAGACATTCCACCTTGGCTTATCACATGGTTAGGAACAGTCTTTTCTCACTGGTTACATAGCTGAAACTGGAAGCATCTTTAAAATGGCCTGGCATAGACCCTGTGTGGCTTTTTACATTATTTGCTTCTAAGGGGAAAAGCATATCCTTCATCTATGGTTGGTGAGATCACATGATTAGGGTTTCCTTTTCCCCCCTCTCCACCCACTTAGGCCATGTGGCCCCAAGGAATGAACCTAGATCCTTGGTCTTTTCCATTCACTCTTTTATGTTTTGGGTGCAGGGAGTGGAGTCTCAGTCCCAGCTTAGGAGCTCAAATTAAGAAGTAATTGAGAGTCCAGGAATACAGACCAAATATTGCATCCACCTCAGCAATGAAACCCAGAAGAGCAGGTGTCCCGAAACACCTGCCTACAAGGACTTTGGCCTTGCAACTTGGTGAGACTAATGCTACACAGGAACTAAGTTACATTATGAGCCAAATCCCCACTTCTCCCCCTCCTAGCCCCTGCCAAATTCCTCCCCCCACCCAGGGTATTGGGGAAAATGTATGTTTACTCTTGCTTTATCTTTGAAGAGAAATTACCTAATCCCCTTGAGGTACTGGAGAATCCTGTGGGGGCAAAATATAACTGTCCTGGCCCTAAGACAGTGAAGCCAAATTCAACCACACTACATTTGAATTCCTTATAATCATCGTGGTAGGGCACAATAATATTTTATTACATTAATATATAGTCAATGACCTAAGAGTCCAATCTCTGGGATTTCCATCTTGTGAACATGTCTCCCAAATCGAGACTATTTGACTTGTTTTATCCATAGCCAGAAATCCTTCTCAGAACATGGTGGAAATATAGCTTGTGTCTATTCTGCCACAAATGGAGGTGAAAGGGTAAGTCAAAATAATAATGCCTATTGGGTATCCTATACCATTGCTTAGAAAATTAAGAAAATATATAAAGGATTCATTTTTCCTCTTCCCTCACTTGGGCAAGTATGACTTTTCTTCTAGGGAATTATTTGGTCCCCCAAACTTATAGTACCACACTTTGGTTTGAACCTTGCTTGGAAGGAAAGTAAACTTAGGTTGGTAGAGGGACAGTCCACTAAAACTCCAGTGAATAAATACTTCTAATACCCCAGGAACCACTCTAACTTCACCTTTAGGAAGAAATCCCTTTCAAGGGGAATCATGTGAACTGGGGACCTCATATGGGATCACTTGATATTTTTGTACATTTGATTTATTTGTCTTTGAATTGGATAAGTCAGAAGATATTCCATCAAAATTATACAGCCTAAGACTATTTTTGAGTCTCATCTGGGATCCCTTTGAATTGTTGTTTTATAAAAAGGGGTTCCCAAGTTTTCTACTTTTAGAGGGAAGAAAAGCTTTCTTTTTTCTATTCTATTGTTTATTTTTTTTAACTTTCCCATTTCCCCTTTCTACAATTTTATTCTGATTCTCCTTTGTGGTATGGATATAATTCTAGGTTCTCAAAAGTTATTCCAGAGAAGCAGACGCTCTGGCATTTTCTGTCCTGGAGGAACAACTTCAATTATGTGTCTAGTATCAGATAGAGTTCCTTTTCCAAAGATGAGTCAGGTTAAGTTGGAGAGACTCATCTCCAGTAGGCTATTTTGTGATTTGTTCTTGGTAAACCTATGAATCAGAAACAAATATGAAATTATCCTCCATCCTTTTGTGGCCCCATTCTGCTTCTGCAGTGATGGTGGCAGGAAGGTAGAAAAGAGAGCAGAAGGAAGCTATGAATAAATAGAAGGGTGGCTCATAGGTTCTTCTTGGAGAAGCAGAAAATGAAACTGGAGGGGCTGATTTTATCATGTACCTGAAGACAAAAATGAGCATCATTTATTTCATGGAACATTTATTCACTTCATATTGCAGTGCTTATAATAAGTATTTGCAGAAAGACTATCAAGAAAATAATTTCCATTTATGAAACAGTATCTGTTTCAGAGCCTGAAGAGGCAGAGAAATTTGATGAAGGACTCAATATGACCCTCCAAATTAAATCAACATATATTTTGATACTCAGTGATTTCAATGCAAGGTGGGGAATGTGAGGAGGGCAAGAAATATGTTGGAAAATAAGAAAAAGGAATGAGAGAGTTCAAAAGATCTGTAGACTACACAGAAGACTCCCATCTATGTATCATGAATATTTTCTTTGAGAAAAGAATTATTAAGTGTTAAACATGGGAACACCAGATGCCATTACAAAAATGACAGTGATTATATCTTAACAGACAAATAATGACTTATTGGTGTGAGAGTTGTTCTTGAGTTTCTCAGTACGAGATCACAGACTTGTTAGAGCAAAGATCAAAATTAGCATAGATTTCAAAAAACAAAACAGATATATTCAAACATATGCATAAGGAGCAACAGGCAATGAATGGAAGGTACACACCATCAACTTCATACAGAAGTTTAACTGTTATAAGCTAGTTATTACATCATGTAGACCTAAAGAGCCTACTAAGTGCTGTAGTCAACAAACACTAGAATTTCTTGCCAAATGGATAGGTTTGGCAGCCACAGGCAAGACTGATTTATAATATAAACTTGCTTATAAAATCCTATGGAGAAGAATGATAGAAAATTATGAGTAATATTCTATAAAACAGAAAGTGGTAGCAAAAACAAAATCAGTTTATAGTAAATTTGGTGAGAGATTTATCTAAGTCACTTAAGGATAAAAATGGAAGGAGGGCAACAAACAGAAGAAAAATGGAGAAGATCAGCAAAGATTTTTATAACAAACTTCTTCTGTCTTCAAGGAAAGTAGAACTACCACATTTAGACTTGACCATCACATGTTGAGATGTGCTTATAGAAGAAATGGAAAAATAACAGGATTGGAGCTAGTATACATAGAAGAAGTCTGTCTGGAGATGACAAAGATGTGAGAGCAGTGAGGGAACAATTTATAAGGTATTTGAAGGAAGGGAAGATATCAAAGGTATGGAAAAAATTTTGAACCTCACTAATATTGAAAACCATAACCAAGAAAACATTAACAGATACAGATTTATATCCCCATTTTCTTATCTATATATAAGTTTTATGAGAATCATTTGTGATCACCATGAAGATATCCTTAATGAAGGCATTGCTAGGAAACAAGCCTCAAACCCATCGTTAGAGGTGCGGTATCTACAGCGGCATATGAAGACTTCCCCTGGTGGAATGGGCAGATAAGAACAATCTATTCCAATGGCCATGAATGTGGCTGAAGAAGACATTGTTGAGTACTTAGAGCTTATTCAGATGTTGAAGATGCCAAGGTCATCCACTGTATCCTGGGCCACTGCCAATCATCTTGCCTTTCATCTTGCCACTAGATTTTGATAACTCTGGAAGAGAGAGTGAGGCTGACAACTTTGTGCAACTCAGCTTCTCTTAAATCCAATTCATGCACAAGCCAAGACATCACTCCATGATGTCATTGGTCCTCTTCAAAAATAAAGGATGAACAACAATAATGAAAGGGAATCTTCATGGCAGACTTGACCCTTTTGGTACTTCTTGGCCCTTTCTGATCCTTTTTTTAGACAGACCAGAAAGCAGTAGAGCTGAGAGAGGACCTGGGGCTCAGGGTTGGGGGAAGTTTCCCCATATTCTGTCTACCAATGGCTACTTTGGTTCAGAAGAACTTGAAAGTTGCATGTTTTTCCCCCATTGATTTGAGAGGAAAATTCATGTGAGACACCCCAAGTTTAGGCACCCAACTTTCTATAGAAGGAAGGGGGAATTACAGGGTAGTGCTTCAAGAGAAGAGGATATTGGAGTTTAGTCTACTAGACTGAAGAGAAGAAGTATCTACCTACTTCAAGGTTGAGAGTTCTAGGACCCTCCATTTTGGAGATAGGAGGAGGGATTTTCTAGCCAATACTGAGTTCTTAGAGAGTTTCAGGACCTTGCCTCATAGATGGGGTATGACTTTGGGGGCAATGCCAGCCTTGAGGTGGTCTCTTTAGGGATCCTACTCTCTCTTTTTTCTCTAGAGCAGAGGTTCCCAAACTTATTTAGCCTACTGCCCACTTTTCACAAAAAATTGCTCAGCACCCCCCTGAAAATCTACTTTCTTTAACCCTTTAATATTTTTTGAAATTTATGCCATTTCAAAAATATATAAAATATTAAAAAGACACATCCTAAATTTAATAATTTATTGTAGATTTGTGGTTTTTTCCTGCAATCAAATTTCAATGATGCAATATTGTATCATTTAACTGTATATTATCATATTGTAAACAACTCATTACACGTACATATTCCTGCTGATGCTTGCTAGATTTCCTGACAATGTACAACATGCTTGCATGCCAACACTTGCTTGTTAAGACCTGTTGGTGGACTTCACCATTAATTGGTTATAACTTCCATTTTGTGTGTTTATCTGGAAAATCATGTAATTGCTTCAACTTTAACTCTTTTACACAACAGATGAAATATGTACAAATGGTTTTTCAAAATTTTCTTCTCCTCTCTTCTTTCCTTATGCTTCTACCATCCCTTTATTTTTATTCAACACCCCCTAATTTCACCCAAGGTTACTAATACCCTCTGGACTGATTCAGCGTACCCACCCCCACCCCTGGGGCAGTAGTGCCCATTTTGGGAAAGTCTACAGAGTGTAGAAAGCTGAATCCCAGATCTCTCAGTGATGACACTGCCTAAGAACTTTCCTTGTTCTGGAAGTCTGAACTCAAGAATCTTCTTCTTTCAAAGGAGATGGCACTGCCTGAGAACTACTGTTTTCCATCCACAAGGCTGGGTCTCTGAATTTGGGGTCTAGAAACTTTCCTCTAGGGCCACATGGTTTAGAGCACATGCAACTCCCACATTCCTCCCTGCCAGGGGCAGCCATTTGAGGCTTCTAGGGACTGTTGGGGGAGAAAGGTTATACACACACAAAGGCAGCTCTTTGCCACCCCTTCTCCCCAACACTATGGGACCCAGTACCACTCTTAGCTCTGCTACTTTCTAAAAAAATCACTAAAAGGGCTACTTTCAATGAAGATTCTTTTAGGTCCCAGTAGGGATTGCTCTGACCCCTAACAGTCAGAAACAAGCAATTTTTCTTCAATCAAACCACAACAGTTCAAACCAATCAAGTTATTTCTAATGAATGAGATTCAGTAACTCATCTTCAATGAGGTATAAATGGATATATAAGTGCCACTGGCCATGTTGATATTCTCCATAAGGAGATGCAAATCAGTCCTAAACAGATCCTTGCCTCTCCTAAGATCACGTAATTGTTGGGATACTCCCACATTAGCTTCCTAAACAATATACCACAATTTGTTCAGCCACTCCCAGATCGATGAACACTTAGTTGTTTCCTTTTTTTCACCCTGCAATATCCAATTCTGTGAGCATTTGGTAATAAAAGGGACCTTTCTCTGTGGAATGACTTATTCTTAATGAGGTCACATTGGCTTTTAGTGAACACCACTTCCTTTTTAAGTGCTCACAAATTAGCTGCTTTATCATCTAATCTAGAATTTTTGCCAGCTATCAATCTCAAACTCATGGGACTATAGCTTTCAGAATCTGTCTTCTCTTTTTGCAAATTGAGCCATTTGTTCACTCCCAGTGCTGAGACACCTTTCTTGTTAGCAGAGGTTCCTTAAAAATCACCAAGAACAGTCAACAATTATACCTGCAAATTCTTTCAGTATCCTGGCACATAATTCATTAGGGCCTGATGACTTGCATTCTTTGAGGACAGCCAAGGGCTCTCATCAACTCCTTAAGTGATCTTGGACTTAAATTCCTTGTTAGTCATTTTTGTTCAATCTTCCCACCCTGAAGAACATTCTCCTTGGTAAAGAAAACAATAAAAATAGAAATTGATTAATTATTTCCCCCTCCTTTTTTGCTGTTGATCATCTTAAGAGAGGCAGCATTATAAACTGGAAAGAATCCCAGA
The DNA here is from genome assembly GCF_028583685.1 of Petaurus breviceps papuanus. Lineage (NCBI taxonomy): Eukaryota > Metazoa > Chordata > Mammalia > Diprotodontia > Petauridae > Petaurus > Petaurus breviceps. The sequence continues at coordinate 43,986,651 of NW_027185798.1, forward strand.
TAAGTAGTCAGGAAGACTTGAGTTTGAATCTTATCTCTTGGCACTTAGTACTGTGGGTCTTGGTCAAGTGACTTAACCTCTCTGGGTCTCATTTTCTTAATCTGTAAGATGAAAAGGTTGTACTCTATGACCTCTAATAGCATTTTGAGATTTGAAAAATGCTTTGCAAATATTATCTCATTTGATCCTCACAACAACCTTGGGATGTAGGTACTATTTTTATCCCCATTTTACAGATGAACAAACTGAGGCAATCAGAGGTTAAGTGACTTGCCAGTTTCATCCAATGTCTGAGGTATTTGAAGCTGGATTTGAGATCAGTTCTTACTAATTTAAAGTCCTATGCTCTAATCCATTCCACTTCTAAGGTAGCTATGTGGTACAGTGGACAGAGCTCTGGACTTGTAGTTAGGAAGTCCAGACTTCATATACAAATTCAGACGCTGTGTGATTCTGGGCAAGCCACTTAACTTCTTTTTGCCTCAGTTTCCTCATCTGTAAAATGGAGATAATAAGAGCACCTGTCTCCCAGAGTTGTTGTGAAGACAAAATGAGATATTTGTAAAATGTTTTTCAAACCTTAAAGTACAGTATAAAATATTAGCTATGATTATTATTCTAAGGTCCCTTCCAACTCTGAACCTATATCCTTTTCCTTTTTGTGCCTAACAGAGATTCAATCCATTGTTCTTTATCTTATCTCTTCCCAAAACTTTTAAAAGCCCTTTTTATTATCTATAAGTTTGCAATTCTAAATTTAGAGTGAGCTTTAGATTTTTTTGGACATGTTTCTTATAGGATCTTTCTTATGGAACTCTTTTTATTGGTTTGCAGCTACCTGAGTGTCTTTCTCTGTATTTATAGCATTTAGCACAATGCCTGGCATGTGGTAAGCACCTAATAAATACTTGTTAACTGACTTACTTTCTATTTTTTGCACACATCTTTAAAGAAGATAGTTATTTTGGTTCAGGTAAAACCCATTTCTTTTTCACCAATATTCTTCTGGTCTAATCACCTTTGGTTTTCCTCATTCTCCCTCACCCCACATGGTTTCCTGTCCTCTCTTCCATCCAATCTGTTCTTCTTGGATAGGGTAAATCCTTATATTTCCATATTCCTGTCATGAATCACATTTACCAAGTCAATGATGCTTATAAAGTCACATTGACCTCACTATTCCATCTAGTTGACTTTGCTTATTATCTATACCCTGTGAATTAGTTTATGGACAGGTGAACCTATGAGTATTGTTTATGTTCTTCTTATCTGTATAGATTCCTGTGGAATAATACATGGTTCTACTTTTCTATTTGTCTTACTTGCTGCCCTCTATAGTATTAGGTTTCCTGGTTAAGTCACCTGTCCAGAATCCCACAGCTAGTAAGTGGCAGCACTGAGTTGAATCTGCTGCTTTCCTTAGATTAAGTATTCTTTCTGCCACACCATAGCAAAATAAGATGACAACAATGGGCAAAAGTCTCCAACTATCTTCTTTTTCCCATCTGTCTGCTTGGGGCAAGGAGACAAGATAAGTTCTGCCTGGTACTCTGGTTCATCTTGTGGTTGGAATTTCAGGGGAAAAGGAAAGTGAATTTGGAGATGTTGCTGATCAAAGATATGCTAGAGGCTGAGCATCCAAGTGTCATAAAACAATAGGGAATCCTGAGTTGATTTTCAATAGGTCCTAGAATATATTGTTCCTTATATTAGCCATCAGGGGACCTATTCCTTGCACATATGACTGCTCCAGGGATCTGTGTCCTTTATACCTTTAACTTTGGTCTTATGACCTGATTCATCAGAGGAGGGAAATAAGACCCAAGACATTTTGCATAATGTTGTCTGCTCCCATGATCTGAGGTAGGGAATGTGGTCGTCTGGATAGACACAAGTCTTCTGAGGTTACTTAATACAATGAAAACAGGAATAAGCTATATACCGAGGTAATAGGAAACTTCTTAAGGGATGCAGGATAGGGGACAACTAACACCCCCCACCCCAAATTCTGGAGCAAGTGTAAGTGCCTCCCTTTACATACTCACTGGGTACTATGGATTGCTATTCCTTTCCCTACAGGAGATGGCAGTAAGGGCAGCAAAATTTCATCTGAATCTGAAAGAAACAAATCCACCCCACTGTTGTTACCCCCAAATCCCTCCTTCCTCAGCTGTTCAAGCCCTCACGTCATCTAGACAGGGAGCAAAGACAAGGGAAGGGGAAAAGGCAGGGAAAAGAGGTGAGAGAGATAAGCATGAAAATGATAACAGTAGCAACAGCAATAGCTTGCATTTAGATAATTCTTTAGGATTTGCAAAAAGTTTTACATGCACAGTCTCATTTGGTCTTCACAAGAAGTCTGTGAGGTTAATGCTATTATTACTCTGATTCTGCAAATGAGAAAGCATGCTCAGAGATGCTAAAAAAAAACCTTACTCAGAGTCACATAGCTAGTATATGTTTGAGACAGGATCTGAATCCAGGTCATTATGATTGCAAGTTCAATGCTTCAAACAGAAGGAAGGAGAAAGGAGAAGGAGAGGGAGGGAAAGGAGGATAGATGAAGAGTCCGGAAGATGAGTTGGGGTGGAAGAGGTAGGGGTGGAGCAGCTAGAAGGAAAAGGAAGAATTGGTTAAGAGGCATCTGCTCATGCACAGTAACACTCTTGGGCACCAGCTTTGGTTCTGATTACTTCTCAGCTCTACTTTTGATCTGGGTGATCTCTTTTCTCATGGGGTGACTCCTGTGGAATCAGAACTGTGTCAATCCAATATATCACACCTGCCAGGGCTTGGCTATCACAATTCCCCCAATACTGGTCTTTTACTCATGGGGATCAACACTAGGATTCAACTCTGGATTGCCTTTCTGTCCAGTTATACAGGTAGAGGATGCCTGCTTCTGTCTTATTCCAGAATCCACTCCCTCCATGCCAAAGACTCACACGCTCACATCACAGAATTGACTCCAGAGGTCTGTACCTGGAATTTTGAAATGTACCTTCAAATTGCATCTTAAATGGACCCCAAGTCATTCATCCTACCTGTAGTCTGCAAAGTGGAAGGAGTGTTCGTGCACCATTTTCTGTTTGCAGATGATTATGCATTCAATGAAGCCTTTGAAGTTGAGATGCAACGAAATATGGATCAGTTCTCTGCTGCTTGTGCTAATTTTGGCTTAACAATTAACAGCAAGAAAACACAGGTGCTCCATCAGCCACCACCATTCATATGTGGAACCATTGGTTACAGCAAATAGAGAAGTTCTTAATGCTGTGGATACATCCACTTACCTCAGTAGTATACTTTTCAGGGATGTACGCATTGAAAATCAGGTTGACACCCTTATTGCCAGAGCCAGCTCAGTGTTTGGGAGGCTCCGAAAGAAAGTATGAGAGAAAAGAGGTATTAGACTGACTACCAAACTGAAGGTCTACAGAGCTATTGTGCTGACCTCATTGTTGTATGCCTGTGAAACCTGGACAGTCTACCAGCCCCATACCAGGAAACTGAATCGCTTCCATTTGAATTGTCCTAGGAAGATTCTGAAGATCACCTGGCAGGATAAGTTACCAGACACTGAGGTCCTTACTCAAACTAAACCGCCAGGCATTCAGACTCTGCTTCAGAGAACACAACTCCGATGGGCTGGCCATGTTTGAATGCAAAACATATGCTTGGCAAAAAGACTATTTTATGGAGAACTTACACAGGGCAAGTGTTCACATGCTGTCAGAAGAAGCGATATAAGGGCACTCTCAAGGTCTCTCTTAAGAACTTTGGAACTGGTTGTGTGACATGGGAGAGATACTGATACAGGACCACTCAGCATGGCGTGCCCACATCAGAGAAGGTGCTGTGCTCTATGAACAAAACTGAATTGAAACAGCTCAAAGGAAATGCAGGATGGGCAAATTTAGAGAATTCACTCCAAATGTTCACATGGGACTATTTGTGCCCAACCTGTGGTAGAGCATCCTGAGCTTGTATTGGTCTGATCAGCCACAGTTGGACACATTGAAACTGGACCCTAGCGTAGTGAGGTCATTTTGGTCCTCTTTGAGAATGAAGGACAAAAACCACACCAGCAATGACCACCCACACCACCAACCATTCAACTCAGCACTAACACTATCCACAGTCAGACAAATCAAACATACACCCAAACTCCACTTATGCTTTTCCATAAACATTCAACTGTCAACATGTCTATTCCACTAATTCATACCTACGGGCAACTATGAACCTTCATTGCCTCATGGCTTAGTTACCATCTATTCTATCTCATTCATAAATTTTCTTTCTAGGCTCATAGTTTGATCTAGGAGTGAGTCTCCTTGTTAAAGGTGTGTCTGAGTATCCCTCAAGCTATGGTTAAACTGTTCTTGTGAGACAGTGTGATATAATGGAAAGATCATGGGGCTTGTCAGAAGACACCCAGGTTCAAATCCTTCCTCTGACATTGACTAACTCACTAATACAAGCAAATCAATAGCCTCTCTGAACTTCAGTTGCATCATCTGTAAAATGGGGATAAAAGTATCTGTAATACTCATCTTACAAGATTATTATGAGGTTTAAATGTGGATGCTCTTAAAGCACTTTATACATCTTAATATACATTTCAGTTTTTATCATTTTCTGTGCTACCACTGAAATATACCCCATTAATTAAGAGTATTTTCAGTTGAGTATTTGAGGACTCAGAAAAAACTGCCATAGTTTCACACTTTCTATCCCCGCACTCATCCCATGCTGGTGACCACATTGTGCCTATACATTTGGCATGGATCCATTTTAGTTCTTCAGTATCTCCACATAAGACCTAGCTTGGTCTTCTTGAACGAGCATGTCAGATACTGGAGCCCAGGGAAGATCCTCCAGTTGCCTCTCTGCTATCACCACTCAGGCAGCTTCTCTGAATGGCTGGTTGGTAATGTAATAATGAATATTTTCAGATTGTCATCCCATTAGTGCCTATGTCTAACATAATCAGTTTCTAGTGAACAGCTGTCATTACCTCCCTGATCTGGGGAAGAGAAGATGCATCAGAGAGCAGATTTGTTATCTTAGCCTCTTTTCTCTCTTTCCCAGAGGCTTGACTCCTCACAAGGACTCCCCCAAACAACGAACAGATGTTTCATCCCTCTGCACTGAAGTGAATAAAACAGCTGGAGGCCTCTTTGCCTTTCCTTCCACCCCACAACTTTCCCTTCTGTTTTGATACTGCCATCTGCTTTCCATGAAGTTGTATTGCATCCTGGCTGAGGCAGGGCTGATGTATGCCAGTGATTAGGAAAGTCACTAGGTGGGGGAGGAGAAAAACCCACCCACCCAGGGCTGAGAAAACATGGTGCAGATTGGAAGAGAGCAAGTTATAACCTAAAAGTCATGTTAAGTTGGTACCAGGGTGTTTAGGGAGCAGTGAGGTCTAAGGGCTGAAATGGGCCAGGAGATCAATTGCCAGGCTTATAGGTATAAGCATGAGGTAGGTGTGCTTGTCATGCTGTCATGTTTCCTCATTCTGGGGAGAACATTGCCCATTAGCTCTTCTCTTGGTCAATGGTAATGCTCTCTCTAATAATCTCTCTAATCAGTACACCCAACACCAGAGATTTGGAGCCCGAGATTCTACAAGAGGTCAGGAAAGCAAAAAATAAGGATTTTAGAGAGTTGACTGCTGTTTGACTCAATTTCATTCCCTAAATCTTTGATCATTCTGTAGTGGCTTACATTCCTTAATCGTGGCCAATAAGAAGATGTCTATGGCTGGTATCTTTCAAACCTCATGATTAAGTCATTCTTGGCTGTCTATGACCACATTTAGGTTGGGCTCCCCTAGAAGGCAGTAAATAGGAGCATATGGAAGAATTAACCAACCACACTCTTCTCCAAATTAATGTCCCATTGACATCTCAAACTCAATGCATTAAAAACCGAGCTCAGGATCTACCCTATCCCTTAAACCTTCCCACTTCATAATGTCCATATCACTGTTGAGGGCTCTGCCATCTTTCCAGCTACCTTGGCTTTGCTTTGACTCTTCACTTGCACAAATCCAATCCATTTCCCACTCTTGTCATTTCTATCTTTACTGTATCTGCTATATATACTGCTTTCTTTCTACTCATACAGCCAAAATCCTAGTAGAGGTCCTCATCACCTCTCCCCTGGATTTCTGCAATAGACTTTTTTCTTTCTTTTTTTTTTTTTAAAGCAATCAGGGTTAAGTAACTTGCTCAAGGTTACACGGCCAGTTATTTCTGGGTGTGGTGCTGAGTATCTGAGCCTGGGATTCGATCCAGGTCATCCCGACACTGGAGCCGGGCTCTTACTCGCTGAGCCACCTGGCCACCCCTAAGCAATTGGAGTTAAGTAACTTGCTTAAGGTTACACGGCCAGGTGTTTCTGGGTGGGTGCTAAGTATCTGAGTCCGGGATTCAATACAGGTCATCCCGACACTGGAGCCGGTGCTCTAACTCGCTGTGCTACCTGGCTGCCCCATCTGCAATAGACTTTTAACTGATCTGCCTGGTTCAAGTCTCTCCTCACTTTAATCCATCCTCCTCTCAACTGAGAAGTGATATTTCCAAAGCCTCCATCTGACTGTGTTCACCTCTTGATCAATAAACTCCAGGATCAAATAAAAATTCCTGTTTGGCATTTAAGACTCTTCATAAACTGACTCCTTTCTTTTCAGTCCTATTATACTTTATTCTCCTACATGAACTCCCTGATATGATAAACTGGGCTTTTTGAAGTTCCTTAAGCACAACATTCATTTCCGATCTCTAAGCCTTTGCATTGGCAGTACTCTGGCCACCCTCTACTCCCATTGTCTGGAATGCTCTGCCTTACCCCTCCCCCACCTCCTTCAAGACTCAGCTCAAAATCTCACTTTCTTCAGGAAGCCTTTCATTGTCCCTTCCCCCTTCCTCCTTCCCCTCCCTCTATCAGCTGCTAATGCTTTCCCCTTTCAGATTACCTTCATATATTCTGCATGTATCTTATATGAACCTAAATATTTGCATGTTGTCTCCTCAATTTGAATGTCCTTCTCTGTGAGGTCAGAGACCATTTTTAGCCTTGCTTTGCACACCCAGAACTTACCACAGTGCCTGGCACATTTTGTTGTTGTTTACTTCTTTCAGTCCTGTCTGACTTTTTGTGATTCCATTTGGGGTTTTCTTGACAAAGATATTGGAGTGGTTTGCCATTTCCTTCTCCAACTCATTTTACAGATAAGAAACTGAGGCAAACAGGCTTAAGTGACTTGCTCAGGGTCACACAACTAGTAAGTGTCTGAGGCCAGATTTGAACTCAGGAAGATGAGTCTTCCTGACTCCAGGCCCAACCCTCTGTGAACTATACTGCCTAGCTGCCTCCTGTCAAGTATAGCTTTGATGCTAATGGGTAGTTTGCAAATTCCAGCTATTTCCCAAGTATTTACTAGCCAGTTTACTATTTTTACCTGATTCAGATCTTCCCTTTTGCTATTTGTAATTTGATGTATAAATCTTTTCCTTTCTCTTCCTGCCTATGCAACTAAGACCTATAGTGGTTGAAAACTACTGCTTGGAGCCCATTTTTTTGTATTTCACAGGTCTATGCAGAGCATATAATACATAAATAATAATTATATTAAAATATTTCTATATGTTGATGAGAACGATTGATAGCAGTACCTATCAATGAATCCTTGGGCAATTTTTACACCACTCTCTATTTCCAATCTATCCTCCATTCAGCCACCAAGGTAATTTTTCCTAAAGCATAAATTCCAACTCTTACTCAATACACTCCAGTGGCTCCCTATTGCCAACAGGATCAAATACAACATCCTCATTTTGATGTACTAAACCTTCATCACTTAGTCCCCTCTTCCTCCCTTTCCTGTCTTCTTATGCCTCACTTTGATCCATCACCATTGGGCTCCTTCCTGTTTCATGAACCAGACACTCTTAGTCCCTAGCTTTTTCTCTGTCCGCCTGTCTCCAGTGCCTGGGATCCTTTTCCTCCTCATCTTTCCCTTCTGACTTTCCTGGCTTCCTTCAGGTTCTGACCAAAATCCCACCGTCTATGGGAGGACTTTCCCAATCCCTCTTAAGTCTAGATGGCTTTACTCCATTAATGACTTCCTATTTATCCTGTATGTAGCTTGTTTGTATATATTTGCTTGCTAGTTGTACCCTCCTCCCGCCATGAGATTGTAAACCCCATGTGGGCAGGGACTCTTTTGCCTGTCTTTGTATTCCTAGCACTTCTCAAATGCCTGGCACACAGGGAGTGCTTAATAAATGCTTTTGGATTGATCAACCCCAATTCCAAAGTCCTGATGATGAAGCATGCTACCCCACTTCTAGACACAGAGATAATAGACTTAAAACATAGGATAAAACACTCATTTTTGGACATGTACGATGTGGGGCTTTGGCTTGCTAGACTAGGCAATGGTTTTGTGTGTGTTTATGGTTTTGGGTATGTTTATGTGACTGGTCCAAACTCCTACACAAAGCTTTCCTTGATCCCCACAGTTATTAGTACGCTCATCTCCCTGAAATGACTTTGTATATACTATGCATTTATGTGCGTACATATTTATGTGAGTACATGTTGTACTCTCCCATTACAGTGCAAGCTGCTTGAGGGTAGGGATTAAAAAAAAAATTTTTTTAATTTCAACTCTGTTCTTTGTAAGGTACAGATATATTAAGAAACCAGTTTGATGCACCTGATCAAGACCTTGATCATCACTATAAAATACTTGAACTGGTCCTAGTGCACAGAGGGAGGGTGGGAGTGAGAGCTTGTTATAACAACCCAACAAATCCTAGGGTCCTCCCTCCTTGCCTGGCATTCAAAGCCTCTCCAGATGCTGGTGGTATTATTATCACACTGGATGCTGTGATCTTAGCAGCTTGGCCTTCTGGATTCTAATTGCATTCCTTCTTTCCTCAACCCTCCCTTCTTCATCCCCTGAGAAGGAGGGTCTCTGGTTAAAGTATGTAATCTTCCTTTGTAAACTAAACATGCCAAAATAAAAGACCTATTGTTTTTGTCATTGACTAGTTCATCCAAGCTTTCTATGAAGACCTCTTTAAGTTCCAGCAATGGATCCCCTCACACAATTTCCTCATCTGTATAATGGCTTAAAAATGATAAAAAATATCTAGAATTTATATAGTACTTTACTTGTATTATCTCCTTTAGGGGTGGCTAGGTGGCACGGTGAATAGAGCACTTGCCCTGGAGTCAGGAGGACCTGAATTCAAATCCGGCCTCAGATACTTAACACAAAACTAGCCATGTGACCTTGGGCAAGTCACTTAACCCCAATTGCCCTACCTTCCCCTCCACAAAAAAGCAAAAAATAAAATATACTTTCTCCTTTAATCCTTACAACCTGTGGGGTAGGAGCTATCATTAACTCTATTTTACAGATAAGGAAACTGAGTCTGAGAGGGGTTAAGCCTAGGACTTCACAGCTGGTATGAGTTCAAGGCTGCATTTGAACTCCAAATCCCATGCTCTATTCACTGCATCACTTGGCTGCCCAATAATACAGGCATCCACTGCCTCATAGGGTTGTTAGAAAGGCAGTCATTCGTACACCTCTAAAGACTTGAGAAATGTGAAGTGTTATCATGATTCCCAGGGAGGCAGGCCCCACTGAGACCTTTGAAGCAGCCAGGAGGACAGAGAGGCTGTGGGTAGTTGGCATTCCCAGGCTCTCTCTTCTACGGTTGAGTCACAATGCCTATGAGTGAGCCCAGCAGAGCCTGGAGAATGATCCCCTTATTACAGGGCTGGTTGGTGTTTGCTTCTGCCCACCCTCCCCTCGGCCCAAACAGCAGCTGTGAAGCTGATGAATTCCGACTAAGCTTCGAGGCCTCCTCGGGAGCCTGTTCCAGGACATGCTGTGACGGCTTCCCAAGGAGGCGACAGGAACACACAGCAGCTTGCAAACAAGCGACTTCTAGTTGCTGAGAAGGGAGGCGGGTGGCGTGGGCCCCTGCCCGCCAGGGGAGCCGATTAAGGCTGTGAAAAGGCTTTCGGAAAGCACTGTCAAAAAACTCGATCTCATCTGGGAAAAGGGGAGGGGGGTAGGTCTGGTTCTATCTAACCACGGGAATCTGCCTGGAGAGTTTGGGGCCCTCTCCAAACTCACCCCACTAAGCTGGGCACGACTCCATCCATCCTCTCTCCTCCCCAACTCCTTCATTCTTAAAATGGGCTTTGGTGTTTGGGTGGGTGGGACCCCCGGCCTCTGAGAGATGCTCAAGATTGCTACCTGGCTCAGGGCTGCCATTATTGATTGAGGCAGGACAAAGAACCCTGGGAAGAAGGAAAAACTGAAGGAAATGAGCTTCATGAGGAACATGTGGTTCCATGAGGTCTGTATTCAGTATTAGTAGTGATTGTGACACATAATAATTAATTATACAGCATTTACATAGCGTTTTAAGTTTCAAAAATACTTTACATGTTATCTCACTTGATCCTTACAATAATTTTGTGAGGTGGTTTCTATTATTATCCCCATTTTTTTGTTTCAAACTCTTCATGACCCCATCTGGTGTTTTCTTGGCCAAGATACGGGAGTGGTTTGCCATTTCCTTCTCTAACTCATTTTACAGATAAGGAAACTGAGGCAAATAGGATTAAGTGACTCACCCAGGGTCACACATTTAGCAAGTGTCTGAAACTGAATTTGAATTTAGGAAGATTAGTGTTCCTGATTCCAGGCCCAGGGCTCTATCTGCTGTGCCACCTTGCTACCAGGATTGGAATCAGGAAGACCGGAATTCAAATCCGTACTCAAATATTTACTAGCTATGTGTCCCTGGGCAAGTCACTTAATTCTGTTTGCCTCAGTTTCCTCATCTGTAAACTGAGCTAGAGGAGGAAATGGCAAACCAATCCAGTATCTTTGCTAAGAAAACTCCAAATGGGCTCAGGAAGAGTTGGGACACCATTGAATAATAGGATTTTATGATTCTAAGTCACTTAATTTCTCTGGGTTTCAATTTTGTCATTGTAAAATTTGAGGGTCTCCTAATTCCAGAGCCAGTGACTCTAAAATCGTGATACAACAGATAGAACAATGGATGTGGGATCCAAAGACCTGGGTTTGAGTCCTGCCTCAGCTTCTTATTAATGGTGCAACCATGAGCAAAGTAACTTCATTTTCTGAACCTCAATTTGTCCATCTGTAAAATGGGGATGGAGTTGAGTTAGCTGGTTGCTATAGCCTGCTTTGACTCCAACCATGGTCTTGATGGAGAATTTAATGATGGTCATAGAAATGAGGGTGTCGCACAGTTCAATGACCTTCTCAAAGCAGACCAGACACAATGACATGCTACCAGACCCTTGGGTCTCAATGTTTTAGGCCACAACATCTCTCTCACTCTGGGGAACACAAATAGGGACCTGTATGTTGCTCACAGGTCTTTAGGCAAATATTCAGCACCTGGGGTGGTTTAGCTTAGATGGCAATGATGAAGATGGAGATAAAGTGATGAGATGAAGAACAGTCATGCAGCTTTATTGTGGGGATATGTGGGGGGGAAAGAGGTCACTGACCCAGACCCTACTCTAAAGAGGTATAAGTTCTTGTGTGCTGACAGGTCACTAAGGTTAACTGTTTAAGGCACAATTTCTAGTCTATTGTCATGAACTTGGCTTTACATGATGATTAGAGTCTAATCACCTTAATAGAAGGATTTGTTCTGTAAAATTTGGACTCAGTCAAAAGGCCTCACCCACAGACCTAGAAGCGGGTTCCCCACACCTGGATTAGAGCATTCCGTGCTCAAAGCAATAAACTTTCCTTCAACATTGTCTTTCTTTTCATTTCCCCAAGACTGGGGAAAACATTCTAGCTTTTTTTGTTGGCATGATGCCACTATGAATATTTTTGTATCTATGGGTCCTAAATGTATAACTTGATGTATAAGGGGGTACTTTGAGGAAGGCATGGCAAGCACTGTTTGTTAGCACTGATAGGGAGTCCTGGCTCTTTGGCCCTGGACCCTGGCACTACCGCCAAAGCTTCCAGTCACATGATCCCAGAGGATCTGTGGATATTGATAGTGAAGTGGACAGCCAACAGGTGGGCAGAAAGCGCTTGTCTTTAGGGTACAGCTTTCCTATTTGGCCTCCACTCCTTGCCACCCATATTGGCAGTGCAGAAGTTCTGAAGAGATGAACTGCATGGAACGACTTGACAATGTGACAGGAACCATAAAGACAGCTGCTTGTCATTCACTGTGGCTCTTGAGGAGAAAACAACTAGGAAAGAGGTTAAATAGAATGCAAAAAAATATGCTTGTATCTGTGACTAGAAATAGAGCGCATTAGAGATTTACCATTTATGTCAATACATCCATCAATCACTGGCAGTCCAGCATAGCCATGGAGATGCCACCCAGTGTCCGTCAGCTAGTGACATGTTGGGATAGGCATTCTTGGGAGGAGGATTTGTGGAGACTGCTGGTAGAAAGCAAGGAGAACAAGCTGGTCAAGGGGGAAAGGCTCAGTCTCATCCTCCCTTTTGGTACAATATGGACTTTTTGCAGATTTGAGAACTTAGCTGGCCACTGATCAATGTTACTTTGAGGTTTCTTGCAAAGAATCTAAAGGTTAATAATGTAGTTAGTGATGGGATTGGGGTGAGGGAGAAAGAGAGAGAGAGAGACAGACAGAGAGACAGAGATGGAGATACAGAGAGGGAGAGACAGATAGAGAGTGACAGAGACAGATAGAGAGAAGAGAGGAGAGAGGAGAGACAGACACACACACACACACAGAAACAGAGACAGAGAGACAGAGACAGAGATAGAGAAAGAATGAGCACATAGTGGATATGGTCCGGATTGAATGAGGTTTGGTTAGATGGCCCCAACTACCCCTTAGAGACAATTAGGAAGCAATTGCACAAACCTCTCTCTGTTAGCTAGGTGGTGTCATAGTGCTTAGAGGGCCAGACCTGAAGTCAGGAGGGAAGTCTCATCTTCCTGGGTTCAAATTTGGCCTCTGACACTTACAAACTAGGTGACCCTGGGCAAGTCACTTAACCCTGTTTGCCTTAGCTTCCTCATCTATAGAATGAGCTGGAGAAGGAAATAGCAAACCACTGCAGAATCTTTGTCGAGAAAACCCCAAATGGGTTCAATAAGAGTCGAACCCGACTGGACAGCAAACAATGACTCTCTTGGGAGAGACCAATTAATTGAATTGGGCTGAAGTGGGCTGACTCCCACAATGCCTGACTGCTCACTCTACTTTGCATCTGCTGCTCTGTTTGGGTTCAACTCCATGAGCCCTATTCTGACCTCTTTTGTGTGTTGTCTTTCCCTTTAGACTGCAAGCTTCTTGAGGGCAGGGGCTGCCTTTCTTTTTATTAATCTTATCCTTAGCACATAGCACAGTGCCCAGCATAGAGTAAGTGCCCAATAAATATTTATGGGCTTGGATTGCTCCCTCAGACTGGTCCCTTTCTCTTATTTCTCTGTTCTTTCCTTTGTTACCATTTATTAATTTAAAGAAATTAGTGGACAATAACCCTTGTGTGGCCAATGTTGTTTGTGGAATAGGCAACATTCTGGAAATTGGACTGTTTGGAAAAGGGTGGGGCACACTTTTAGCTACTAGCGTGAGTCATGGGGGACAGAAAGGAGCATTAATGATTGTGGTGGGAGTGGAAATCACAAACCCAGTGGTGATATTCTGCTAAAGTATTATTTACAGTTCAAGGTGATAAATGGGAGAGGTAGTAAGCAGAAAGAAATTAACTTAAAACAGAATAAAGAAATAAAAATCCCCTAGACTAGAGGTATTTTGAAAGTCACCTTGAGTGAAGAAGGATAGCATATTATCTTTTTGGAGTGGTTTACTGGTGTACAACTGAGTTAACCTTCATATACCTACCTCTCACTGAATTATTGTGTCTTTCCCAAGAAAACTACTCCATGAAAACTTAAATGTGGGAGATTTGGGGGCAAGCTCAATTTCCTCAAATCCTTCTTTAATTTATATTACACAACAGAGACAATGCCATTAATTTTTTATACAATTGATCAACAAGCATTTACTAAGTGCCTAATACAGCATATATGTTGATATTAATCAATCAAAAATATGCATAAACATACAATAATCCATCTGGAATACTGAAGTGTATCCAGGAAAGGACAACCAAGGGGGTGAAGGGTTTAGATCCTTGTATGACATCATCTAAGGATCACTTGGAAAGAACTGGGGCTGTTTCACCAACAGAAAAGAGATAAGAAAGGGGAAAGTGATAGCTGTCTTTATGTATTTGAAAGGGCTGCAGGGGATGATGGATTAGACTAGTTTCACTTGACCCCAGAGAACAGAACTAAAAGTAACTTGTAGAATTTGAAGAGGAAGATTTAGGGAAAACTTTCTTTTTTTTTTTTTCTAATTTTTCGAATGCTTTATTAACTTCTGATTTACATAATTCATTTCTACCAGATTTTGAGTTACAAATTTTGTCCCCATTTTTCTCCTACCCACCGCCCCAAAATAGAAGTCCCACAGGATATCCCCTCCTCCAACCTGCTCTCTCCTGTATTTTCTCACATGCCCCTTTTGACTTTTCCAGTAGGGCATGGTGGATCTCTATGCCCCAGTGCCTGTATGTCTTATTTCCCAATTACATGAAAATAGTATTAATAATAGTATATATATATATTTGAATATTTGATTTTAAAACTTTGAATTCCAGATTCATTCCCTTCCTCCCTTGTCACCCACCCTTACTGGGAAGATAAGCAGTTCAGTATAGGTTGTACATGTATGGCTAATGCAAAACAATAACATAGTAGATATATTGTAAAAGACTGACTATATTTCCCTCCCTCCTATCCCACCTACCACTTATTCTATTCTCTACTTTGATCCCGTCCCTTTTCAAAAGTGGGTGCTTCCAACTTCCCTCCCCCTAAGCCTGCCCTCCCTTCCATCATCCCCCCTCTCATCCCCTTTCCCCCCTACTCTCCTGGAGGGTGAGATACCCTATTTAGTGTGTATTTCATTCCCTCCTCAAGCCAAATTCAATGGGAATAAGGTTGAGCCATTCCCTTTTGCCTTCCTCTTCTTCTCCTCCATTGTAACTATTTTCCTTTGCCTCTTCTATATGAGATAGTTTACCCCATTCTGTCTCTTTCCATCTCCTCTCATTATATTCCTCTCTCAACTCTTAATTTCACCTTTTAAGTATCATTCCTTCCTGTTAAATTGGTCCTGTGCCCTCTATCTATGTACACCTATAAACATATATACACACATTCACATATGTATTCATATGCCCATATACCCTCATATATAGACAAATATATATATATATATTTCTAATCCCTTCAACTACTGAGAAAGGTTTCATAAGTTACAATTATTGTTTTTTCCATGTAGGAATGTTAATAGTTCAACTTTGATAAGTTCCTTATGATTTCTTTTCCCTGTTTACCTTCTCATGCTTCTCTAGTTTCTTGTATCTGAATGTCAAATTTTCTATTCAACTCTGTTTTTTTCATCAATAGTGCTTGAAAATCCTCTATTCCACTGAATGGCCATATTTTCCCCTGAAACATGATACTCAGTTTTGCTGGGTAGGTGACTCTTGGTTTTAATCCTAGCTCCTTTGACCTCTGGAATATCATATTCCAAGCCCTTCTATCCCTCAGTGTAGAAGCTGCCAGATCCTGGGTTATCCTGATTGTGTTTCCACAATATTCAAATTGTTTCTTCCTGGCTGCTTGTAATATTCTCTCCTTAATCTGGCAATTACAGACCCTGGCTATAATATTCCTAGGAGTTTTGTTTTTGGGATCTTTTTCAGGAGGTGATCTGTGGATTCTTTCAACCTCTATTTTGCCCTCTGGTTCTAAAACATCAAGGCAATTTTCTTTGAGGACTTCCTATAGGATGATTTCTAGGTTCTTATTTTGATCATGGCTTTCAGGTAGTCCAATAATTTTTAAATTATCTCTCCTGGATCTATTTTCCAGGTCAGTGGTTTTTCCCATGAGATATTTCACATTGCCTTCTATTCTTTCATTTGTTTGGATCTGTTTAACAGCATCTTGATTTTTCATAAAGTCATTAGCTCATTTGCTCCAATCTAATTCTGAAGCAATGATTCTCCTTATTGAGCTTTTGAGATTCTTTATCCATCTGGCAAATTGTCTTTTTAAGGCATTCTTCTCCTCATTGCCTTTTTGAGCCTCTTTTGCCATTTGAGTTAGTCTGTTTTTGAAGGTGTTATTTTCCTCAGTCAGGCTGTTGACTCTCAGTTTGTAATTTTCTTGCATCATTCTCATTTCTCTTCCCAATTTTTCCTCCACTTCTCTTATCTGCTTCTTAATGTCCTCTATGGCCTGTAACCAGCTCGTATTTTCCTTTGAAGCTTTTGGTGCAGGAGTTCTGACTTCACAGTCGTCCTCCTGTTCCATGCTTTGCTCCTTTTTGTCCCCAAAATAGGAGTCTAATGTTGGAATCTTCTGTCTGCTTTGTTTCCTTTGCCTGCTCATTTTGCCACTCAGTCACTTGACCCCTGGGCTTTTTGCCACAGTCGGACTCTGCCACCAGACAGGGGAGTTTTCATCCCAAAAGCTGGGGTTTTCTCAGCTGCCTGGAGGTATTAGATCGGTACACTCTCTGAGGTCTCTACACTCTCTGGCAAGCTGGACACACACCCCAGGACTTCCACTCTAGACTGCAATCCAGATCTAAGAAGGTTAAAGCAAGAGTGATTACCCCTCAGACTGGTGCTTGGTCCCCCTACACTCTGCAGGCCAGGAGCTGAAGCTGACATGTGGCACTGGCTGGCTGTGCTGGCGTCTCAGCGGCTTCTCGCTCCGGGGGAAAAAGCCATGCACTCCCACTTACTGGGTCCCAAAGTCCAGACTGCACTCATCTCTCACTTTGTCCTTCACATCTGTGTGTTGATAATTCTGGAAACGGCCCCAGCTGCTGCTGATCTGGAGTCCCTTCAGTCAGGCCCCACCATGGGGCTAAAGCCTCAGCATGGGACTGGGCATGGCCTCCAGAGCGCTGTGCTGGCCAATTCCTCAGTGGGAGGTTAGCTTCTCTGTGTCATTTTGTGGGTTCTGCAGCTCCAAAGTTTGTTTAGAGTCCCCTTTTTACATGAATTGGGGAAGGTGGAAGCAGGGGCAGTGGGGAGGTCTTGACTCCACCCCCTCAAAACTTTCTAAAAATAACCAGTATTACAATGTAGAATGGACTGCATCAGTAGTTAGCCCCTCTACTTCATTGCTACCACTGGAGGACTTTCAGCAAAGGCTGAATGACTACTGATGTAGATATGGCCTCTGAGGTCCTTTCTAGGTCTGAATTTCTGTGACATAATAATGCCATGCCCTTGAGTTAGTTATATGTTTTTCCTGAATCCTCCCTAATTAATATCACTTGAATTAATATCCCTATGCCTCATAGTTTGCCTTGAGTTCCGTCTTGACTGATCACTTTCTGTTGTTGAATCATTTCAGTCATATCTGAGTCTTCCTGACCCCATTTGGGGTTTTCTTGGTAAAGTTACAGTTTGCTATTTCCTTCTCCAGTTCATTTTACAGATGAGAAAAAGGAGGCAAAGAGGGTTAAGGGATTTGCCCATGGTCACACAGTTCATAAGTCTCAGAGGCAAGATTTGAACTTAGGTCTTCTTTACTCCAGGTCTAATGCTCTATCTGCTAGTGGGTTCACCTAGTTACCAACTTCTACATCTATACAAAATTTTAAAGAGCATAATCTACATATATATCCTATAGTCGACCACATTTTTACTATTACACGATTGATGAAAATAGAGAATAGAAAATTACCCTATACTTATTTTTGGTCTACTGTAAAACAGCATTTGAATCATAGATCAAAATGTTGCCTGAAGGCTAAGTCTAATAAAATTATATGAGATTTTTTTGAAGGACGTAATAGAAATAATTCCATTTGCCAATCTTTTGATTATTCATTTCAACTGAGACATAAAACAAGGAATTTTATGCTCACTAAAGGTGTTTGCCACTATCTTAGAGGATGTCTAGCGCAGAATCTAAAGGAGGCAGAGATTCCCTTTAGATGGTAAATAAACACTCTATCTTAGGTATATATATATATGAACTGTGCTGATTGTTTGAACATTTCAGTATCTCTTACATGAGATCCATAATTACACAAAAGAATTTTACTTAATTCCATTCTATTAAAACCAAATGGACAACCTTGTTGTCCTTACTGTGATTTATAGTTGTATTGACACCCCTAGAGCTCATCTATCAATATGTGCATCTTGGATCAGCACTTCAAAGGACAATGAGCTAGACCTAAAATTGAATAGGAAGAGAAGATGGGCTAAATTGCCTTTGGGAAACTGGAGAGTGCTTTTAAAGACTCCACATTCCTTTTTTTTTTAAATTTGATTTTATGTTTATTTTTAGTTTACAACATTCATTTCCACAAGGTTTTGAGTTACAAATTTTCTCCCTGTCTTTCCCCTACCCACCGCCCCAAAACAGCTATCCCGCTGAATACCCCCTCTCTCAATCTTCTCTCTCTATCCTTCCCCATGCCCCCTCTGACTTTCCAGTAGAGCAAGATGGATCTCCAAACCCCAGTGCCTGTATATCTTATTTCCCAGTAGCATGAAAATTTTTTTTTAATTTTTGGAGTGCAATTGCCCAAGGTCACACAACTAGTTTTTGTGTTAAGTGTCTGAGGCCGAATTTGAACTCAGGTCCTCCTGACTCCAGGGCTGGTGCTCTATTCACTGTGCCACCTAGCTGTCCCCAATAATTTTTTTTTAAAAATGTGATTTTAAAACTTTGAATTCCAGATTCTTTCCCTTCTTTCCTCATCACCCACCCTTACTGGGAAGATAAGCAATTCAATATAGGTTGTACATGTGTAGTTATGCAAAACATTTCCATAGTGGATATATTGTGAAAGATTGACTATATTTCCCTTCATCCTATTCCACCCCTCCCCCACTTGTTCTATTTTCTACTTTGATCCTGTCCTTTTTCAAAAGTGTGTGCTTATAACTACCTTCCCACCCAATCTACCCTCCCATCTATCATCCCCCCTCTTATCCCCTTCCTCCCTACTTTCCTGTAGGGTAAGATACCCAATTTAGTGTGTATCTTATTCCCTCCTCAAGCCAAATTCAATAAGAGTAAGGTTGACCCATTCCCTTTTGCTGTCTGTTCTTCCCCTCCGTTGTGACAGTTTTCCCTTGCCTCTTTTATATGATATAATTTACTCTATTCTGTCTCTCCCTATCTCCTCTCATTATATTCCTCTCTCACCTCTTAATTTTATTTTTAAAATATCATCCCTTCTTATTAATTGATCCTGTGTCCTCTGTCTATGTATACCTGTAGACATATATACACATACTTACATATATATTCATATACACATATACCCTCCTATGTAGACATAAATATGTATGTATGCATACATATATATACACACACACACATTTATATTCCCTCCAACTATTGTCATACTGAAAAAAGTTTCAAAAGTTATAATTATCATTTTTCCATGTAAGAATGTAAATAGTTCAACTTTGATAAGTTCCTTATGATTTCTTTTCCCTGTTTACCTTCTCACGCTTCTCTTGCTTCTTGTATCTGAATGACAAATTTTCTATTCAACTCTGTTTTTTTCATCAAGAATGCTTGAATGTCTTTTATTCCATTGACCATATTTTCCCCTGAAACATAATACTCAGTTTTGTTGGGTAGGTGATTCTTGGTTTTACTCCCATCTCCTTTGACCTCTGGAATATCATATTTCAAGCCCTTCAATCCCTCAGTGTAGAAGCTGCTAGATCCTGTGTTACCCTGATTGTGTTTCCATAGTATTCAAATTGTTTCTTCCTGGATGCTTTGTAATATTTTCTCCTTGATCTGGGAACTCCAGAACCTGGCTGTAATATTCTTAGGAGTTTTCTTTTTGGGATCTTTTTTTCAGGAGGTGATCAGTGGATTCTTTCTACCTCTATTTTGCCCTCTGGTTCTAAAACATCAGGGCAATTTTCCTTGAGAATTTTTTGAAGGGTGATTTCTAGGTTCTTTCTTTGATCATGGCTTTCAGGTAGTCCAATAATTTTTAAATTATCTCTTCTGGATCTATTTTCCAGGTCAGTGGTTTTTCCAATGAGATATTTCACATTGCCTTCTATTTTTTCATTTGTTTGGATCTGTTTAATAGTATCTTTTTTTTTTAAAGCAATTGGGGTTAAGTAACTTGCTCAAGGTTACATGGCCAGGTGTTTCTGGGTGGGTGCTAAGTGTCTGAGCCCGGATTTGATCCCCAGGTCATTCCGACACTGGGGCCGGTGCTCTTACTCGCTGTGCTACCTGGCCGCCCCCTTGTTTAATAGTATCTTGATTTCTCATAAAATCATTAGCTTCCATTTGCTCCAATATAATTTTCAAGGAATTATTCTCTTCAGTGAGCTTTTGAAATTCCTTTTCCATCTGGCAAAATTGGCTTTTTAAGGCATTCTTCTCCTCATTGGCTTTTTGAGCCTCTTTTGCCATTTGAGTTAGTCTATTTTTTAAGGTGCTATTTTCTTCAGTCAGGTTGTTGACTCACTTTTCATGAATTTTTTGCATCATTCTCATTTTTTTCCCAAATTTTCCCTCCACTTCTCTTACTTGATTTTCCAAATCCTTTTTGAGCTCCTCCATGGCCTGTAATCAGTTCATATTTTTCTTGGAAGCTTCTGATGCAGGAGTTCTGACTTCATTGTCTTCCTCCCATTCTATGCTTTGATCCTTTTTATCCCCCAAAAAGGAATCTAAGGTGTGATTACTGTGTTTGCTTTGCTTCCTTTGCTTGCTCATGTTGCCAGTCAATTACTTGATTTTTGAGCTCTTTGCCACAGTAGAACTCTGCTTCCAGAGAGGAGAGCTTTGTCCCAAATCGCTGAGGTTTTTGTAGCTGCCAGAGCTGTTAGTTGGTTGCCCTCTCTGCAGTCCCTACAAGCTCTGGCCCACTGGCCACACACCCCAGGACCTCTACCCATGAGAGTAATCTGGATCCAAGTAGGTTAAAGCAAGAGCAATTACCCTCTGAATGTTTGCTTGGTCCTCCTATGGTCTGCAGGCCAGGAGCTCTGAAGCAGCCATGTGGTGGCAGCTGCACAGCTGCTGTGCTTCTACCACTTATCAGACCCACTCTTCTGCCCCTCCCCCCCAGTTCCAATAGAGTTCCACACTGACCTTTTACTTTGTCTTTGGCATTTATAGGTTGATAATTCTGGAAACTGCCACAGCTTGTGGTGATTCACTCTCCTGTAGTCTGCTCCAGCCATGGCTGGTGAGGGCCACCCTGGGGCTAAAACCACAGGCTCATGCAGGGCTGGGCTTGGCTCCCAGCATGCTGTAATGAGCCCTTCCTGTTGGCCTGCTGGGCTGCCTTCAGTGGGATATTTGTTTCTCTCTGTCACTTTGGGTTCTGTAGCTCTAAAATTTGTTTGAGTCATATTTTATCCCCACATTCCTTTCTAGAGCAAAGGCCTGCCTTTTTAACCCCAAAAGCTTTTTGGTGATGTTGAATAGGTATTCAGGGGAATTCTGAAGTTTCTGAGAAACTGACTTTGAAGGTTATCCAAAGGGCAATGGAGAAGAGAATAACCTTTGGAAATAAGAAATTATGCAGAAGATGTGGGATAAATCATGATGCTAGTGAAATGTGCAGTTGTTTTTTGGTCCTGTACTTCATGATCCCATTTGGGCTTTTCTTGGCAAAGACACTGGAGTGGCTTGCCATTTTATCTTCCAGTTCTTTTTACAGATGAAGAAACTGAGACAAATAGGGTTAAGTGACTTGCCCAGTGTCACAGAACTGGCAAATCTGAGGTCAGATTTGAACTTAGGAAGATAAGTCTTCCTGATTCCACACCAAGTAAAAAAGGGGTGGGGCAGTTACATTGTGAAAGTGAGGCTTAAGCAGTGAAATAGCCTGCTTGCTCCACTGATATATAGACATTTTTAGGAGATTTAGAGGAATAGCCCTAACATCCTTAGGTGAACCTCTTACCTTGGATTTATGGGAAGGAATGAATGAGAGGTACGTGGGATGGGTGGACAAGAATGAATTAATTGTGTTTCAGATGATTAGAGAAGGTAGACCCATCAGTGAGATAGCAGGTCCATGGTCAAACCCAAGAAAATAACAGGAGAAAGGTCTTCCCTCCATAGGTCCTCCTTGTACATATTTCCTGAACTTTTGCTCTCCAAAGTACTCTTGCTTCCTCAAAAAGCTAGCATCTTCACATGCACATAGATCTCTTGGCATGTGCTAAAAGTCAGTGCATTTGTTTGGATTTTTGACTGGACCTATGATGTCATCAGTGTTGGGAACTTCCACTGAGGAAGGATGAAGATTGCTAGCCATTGTACAATTAATAGCCTTAGAGATTTGCCCTGGACACTGAGAGATTGTGTTGATTTGCTCAGGGTCACACATCCAAGATGTGTCAGAAACAGGACTTCATATCAGGTCTTCCTGAAGCTACTTCAACAGAAACAGGCTAAAATTACAATACACATATGTAGTGTATGGGTGTGTGTGCCCACAAGGGATGGTTTGTTTTTTTGGGAGAGGAACTTGAAATAAAAAAAAATAATGCATTGAGCTTCCCCAAAGCATTGAGACATAAAGCAGCTAGACCTTCCACAGCACATATGTTTGTTTTAATCCCTCACCAGTCTTCTAGATTCTGTTGCCCACACCCACCCTCCCCTAGCTCTCTCTAATATTTCCCTCTGCCCCAGGAAAGAGCAGTAGCTCCAAGAGGAATTGGAAAGTTGGGACTTCCTCTTGGACCTCACTGCCTCTCAGGTTGGTGCCAAGAATATGTCTCCATTCCAAAACATTAAACAATCAGCACTGACATGCTGGGTCTATTCTGGTCTCCAAGTTGCTTCACATTGCATAAAATTAAGTTAGTACTAAATTTTATTGACTGTTGAAAAAAAATCCTCTTGTCTGGGATTTAACAAGACAGTGACTTCAGAATCCCAAATAACTTTTAATTTGCACCTCAAGGCAGAACAGAGAGAGCCTCCCTGTCAATTCTGAAACATCCTCCATCTCTTGGCTATCTCTTGAATCTTGAACCCCACATTCTTCTTTCTTGTTAGGGGATCTGGAGATCCCTTGACCCCAGCAATATTATAAATTAACCAAAACCTACTTCCCCCTTGTTTCCATGAAGCCTTTATCTCCAATCTGGAGGGAGTTCCCCCCTGTTTTATACTCCCAATATACTTATTGTGTGGATAATTTATTCAGCACTTAGCACACTACCTATTTTTGCTACTTAGGGAAATGTTGCTGAATTCAGAGGCAGATGATCTGAGTTCAAATCAATCAATCAACGGGCAAATACCATGTGCCGAGCACTGTGATAGGCAAAGAGGTTAAAAGTCGAAAATGAAACCATCCCTGCCCCTGAGAAGCTTATATTTTCTCAGGTTAACAGCATGTACATATATACATAAGTATAAAAGATATACAAAAATGGGTTTTTTTTTTGAAGGGGGAAATGGGGAGAAGAAGGGTGGGAACAAACTAACAGCTGGGGAATCAAGGAAGTCCTCATGGAGGACTAAAAGCTTGAGCTGACCTTTGAAGGGAGGTGGGGATGCTGAGAACTGTAGTGGATATGGAATGTTGTATTCAAGGAAGGAAGGAAACAAACATTTATTAAACACCTCCTATATGCCAGGCACTATACTAAGCACTTTCTAAATACCATGCACACCTTTGAGACTCACAATAACTCTGCAAGGCAGGTGCTGTTAATATCTCCATTTCAGAGTCAGAGAAACTGACTCACAGAGCTTAAATGACTTGCCCAGGATCACACAACTAGGAAATGTCTGAGGTCAAGTTTGAACTTGAGTCTTCCTGACTCCAAGCCCAGTATTCTGTGCACTAAGGTGCCCATTAGTTAAAAAGGAACAGCAAAGAGGCCAATCTGACTGGAATGGAGAATACTTGAAGGGGAGTAATAGTTAACAAGACAGAACTGGTAGTCTGAAACCCTACTGTGAAAGGCTTTAAAGTCAAATAAGGGAGCTTGTATTTTTATCCCAGAGGCAAGAAGGACCCCCTGGAACTTTTAGAGTAGGGGGTGATATAGTTAGACCTAAGCTTTAGGAATATCAGTTTGGCAGCTTTGTGAAAGACATGATTGCTTGGGTATCAGTTTCCCAACTATGTGACCTCTGAGGTCCCTTCCAGCTCTAAACTTATAGTCTTCTGAAAAAAAAGAATTTCTGTGTATATATGTCTTGTTTTTTGAGGTCAAGGAGCATGTCTCCCACAGGATCCTTTTGAATAATCCCATAACTATTGCCATCAGTTAAGAGTTTGATTTACAAGGCAACTAATATTCCATTAATTTTTCTTTCAGATTTATCTTAATTTTTAAAAAGTGTCAAGAAATTACTTCTTGGTTAATACAGGGTGTCCCAAAAGTCTTAGTACACTCTAAAGTACACTTAAACCAAGGGTTTAAACTCTTAAAGCTTAAAACAACACTAAGACTTCTTGGACACCTTGTGTTTAAAAATGCCCAAATACAATAATGTCAAAAGAAACCCAACAGAGATTTAAAATATAATAAACAAAGCACCAAAAAAAAACACCTTCACTTATTATTCTTGCCTATTTAATCAGACTGGTAGGTTTTAAATAATTTACAAACTATTCCAGTTCTTACTAGTCTACATTCAGCTCTGCTTGTCTCTATGACTGTTGGTTATTCTCATTAACCATCATTGTTGACCTCAAATGTGGCTTGTTCTGTCTAGAGAGGCTCCCTCTGTCCATTCAGCTTCCATACTTAACTCTGCCTGCTTTCCTGATTGATCTTAAAAGGAAGGAACATTTATTCTTCCTGCCATAGTCTAAGATTATACAGTTAATTAGTGGCAGGCAGATTGGAAGTTTAAGTCTGAATTTCCTGAGTCCATTCCCTGTGGTCTTTCCATATATGTCTCTTAAATACTTTTTCTTGTGGGGGGAGGATTTTATATGACATTAGACCTAACTAAAAAGGTAATTTCTTTTGTTTCTTCTTCATTTATTGTGAATTCTCCTCTATTTTTGATACTGGAAAGCTGTTTTTCTTTTTTCTCTTTTTCATATCCTAGGTTTATTTATTTCATCCCCCCCTTACTTTCAATTTTGTTTATCTCTTCTTTGTTTTTCAGAATTTCTATTTTAGTTGTTTATTTGGTGTCTTTTTTTTAATAGGGGGATTTGTTGCTCTTCTAGTTTTTATTAGCTGCAAAGTTAATTGATCTGTTCTTTCTCTTATTGATGAACATGTGTAGAGAATGGGGATCTGTTGCATGCAAGAAAAGCCTTTGATGGCATCTGATGGCCCATGGAGAAGTTAGGGAGCCTTCTAGGAGAATCATGATGGTGTGTAACAGAAATGCTTTAGATTGACTGTGGAGAATGTGTAGACATTCTGTGTCTGGTTCTGGTCTGATGACAGTGAGGTTACGATGAGTCCCCATATATGATAAATATGCTCGGAATTTACTCTCTCAGAATGACTCTTCCCTTCAGGGTCTGAGGGTGCCCTGAGAAGTTAGTGATGCCTCTACTCTAATATGATTGGATCAATACCCCACTATGCAGGATCCTCTGTAGGTGCCAGTGATTGACTTGTGCTCCAGTTCCATCCAACCTCTTACCATCAATTATCTTTTACAAAGGGAAATTTACTTCAAAGACGTAATAAGAGTAAAAGCACAAATATTTTCTTCCCAACACCTTGAGGACATAGTCTACCCCTATTCCACCTTAGACTCTGGGAAGAATGGTCTCCAACTTACCTCAGTTTCTACATAGCGCTGGTCCCATCAAATTCATGTCAAAATGTGGTATTGCTGCTGTATGAGTTCATCTCTCAGCTACTTTTGGGTTGGATCCCAAAGGTCACTTCTTCCTCTTCAGGCCATCAGTGCTGATCTGGCTACAAAATCTGGACTCTAGGAAGATAGAATACTTCTCCCTTCAAACAAAGAACAAACATCAAGGTAGGTAAAGAACTTAGGCCTATATTCATGGACCCACATGGCCTCCAAGGAGAGAAGGCCCTCCTCAGGCCTTTCCACTTAAAGCATTTTCTTTCACTGGAGGCAGTAAACAAAGAAGTAGAACCACCAGAGTACATCCAATGAGAATAGTTCAAATGGAATTATTCTAATGGAATTATAGGCTGAGGTCTGTCTCAGGTCTTTTTGAAGATGCCCCAGCTTCCACCTCTGTAGCCAATTGAAACAGGCACCTTCTAACTGCATGGTTAGCAGACCAGGACCAGCAACAGATTTTCTAAACGTGCTTCATGGTTCCTCCAAGGTACACGTCATGACAAGTCTTCCAGGAACAGACTTCCTGGCCTTTCCACGTGAGGAGATGCTATCAGAAGCACTCTGCACATGCACCATCCCCTATCACATATAGAAATAGACATTTTCCTGTGTACCTAGCACAGTGGCCTACATAAGATAGTGTTATAGTTTGGTGGAAAGATCCTGTGATGGGAAGATCTGGATCATCTTCAAGCTCCAATGTTTGACTTGGGTCAAATCAGAGCCTTTCTGAAACTCTATTTTCTTATCTGTAAAATAGTATTAACAATACTTGGTGTCCCTTCTCATGGGAAAGTTGTAAAAAAGCTCTTTGTAAACCTTCAAGTGCTCTAGAAATATGAGTTATTATCCAAGTAATTTCTCAACAAATATTTGTTAATAGATTGATTAATTGAGAATAAAGGACAGTTTTTCTGTGAATTTCTCATATAAGGGTTTGTTGGTTATGACACATTAAACTTAGTTGCACCAATATACATAGGACTCAGGCACCCGTGTGGACACAGCTCAAAGGGTAATGTAAGGTCCAGCAGTGGGCAGAAACCAGAGCTCAGAGAGTTCCAAGTGACTTCTTTTGAGACCATAGATTTAGAGGTAGAAGGGGGGCCATCTCCAGTCATCCTGACCTATACCTTGCCACTGGACCCAGATGGCCCTAGAGGATAAAGTGATGCTGGTGACTTTGTATAGCCCTCCCTCACTTAAATCCAATTCACTTATAAATCATGGCATTTCCTCCCGGATGTGGACGTCCTCTTCAAGAACAAAGGACAAAAAACAATAGCAGAGGTGGAAGGGACCTTCGAGGCATTCAGGCTAGCTCTTTCATAGATACTAAATGGGAGAGCCAAGATTTGAACTTGAGTCTTCTAACTCCAACTCCAATGCTCTTTCCAATTCAATTTAATAAGTATTTATTAATTATTTACTATGTGCCAGACACTGTGCCAAGCACAGGGAGTAAGGAGAAAGTAAGAAGAAAGGTGGTCCTCAAGAGTTTACAGTCTAATGGGGAAAGAGAATATACCCAAGGAAAGGGTAGGGAATACCAAGGTAACCAGCAGAGGGGCATCTCATTCCATGGAGGTGAGACCAGGAAGAGGATCAGATGGAGAGGAAATGAGATGCAAAGTCCAATTTCTACCCCTAGAAAAGAAAGCTATGGGAGCCCTTCAATAAGAGAGGAGAGAAGCTGAGGGAGATGGTGTCCAAGGTGGGAGTTAGCAGCATGGTGATGAGATTAGACATGGAGGGGCATCTTGTTCCATGAAGTTGAAACCGAGCAGAGCTATAGAGGAAAAGAACTACATTGCTTCTCTCGTGCTACCATATTGTTACTTTCTAGGAAGCAGGTGAGCTTTGTCCTACTCTGGTCACAAACCAGCTGCATGAAGTCTGACCAATCTTTCCTTGTTTCTGGGCATCAGAGGTTGTTGATAGAACAAAGCTGTTGAATGAAATGATCTGTAAGGTCCCTTCTTCCAGTTCTCATATTCTCAATCCTGCATTGGCTTGGGCTTCTCGGAGAACAGCTGGGGAGGAGCTTAGAAATCCATGTTTGGGGATGGGAGTGTGCTCAGTGATCAAGAGTGGATAAAATTCCATTAGAGGTAAAATGTTGTCAGATGGCGGCCTGGAAAGATATATTTTAAGCTGAGAAATTACTTAATAAATTCAGACCAACACTCTGTGACATTTCCCACAAGACTTTAATGCTGTTTACAAATTCCGGAGAACACCCGAATCATTTCTGGCATGGGCTTATGATTTATTTCAAAAGAAAATGGGACAGAGTGTGTGGGTTTGTGTTTAATGTGAGAAGGGATTTGGGATGGAAAGTCAAATGGTATGAAAGATTGCAGGGCAAATGCAAACTAACAAAGCATGTGGGTGGCCTTGGAGCATACTAGAGGGCCCTGGGAAGGGAAGGGGCCCTTTTGCTATTTCATCTCTAATCAAAAGGTTCCATTTGCCCAAGTGAACAATGCTACTGAGAGGTGGAGAAGGCCATAATAGTAAGGTGGGTTTCATAAAAATTTTTAACCTAAAGTACTTTCAGAACCTAGTAGAAAAGAAATAAGTACTCCAAAGAGGGGGAATAGGAATCCTCTTGGGGCAGCTTGGTGGCTCAGTGGACAGAGTGCTAGGCCTGGAGTTAAGAAGACCTGAGTTCAAATCTAGTCTCACACTAGATGTGTGACCCTGGGCAAGTCATTTATTTCTGTTTGCTTCAGTTTCCTCATCTGTAAAAAGAGCTGGAGAAGGAAATGGCAAACCACTTCAGTATCTCTGCCAAGAAAACCCCAAATGGAATCAAGAAGAAATGATTGAACCAATAACAATAAGAAATACACTGGAAATTGAAGCTTGCAGAAATGAGAGGCAGTGTAGTATGTCCTGGGAAGAACATGGGCTCTGGGGGCAGAGGAGCTGAAATGGAATCATGAAATTCTTATAACCCCCTCCTTACTACCAGTCTTAACTTGGTCATGTCACTGTGCCTCACTTTCCTTAACTGGGAAAATGAAGGGGTTGTACTCTTTGATATTTATGGTAGATTACCAACTTGAATAGTCCATGATCATCAAGGAAAAGCAGATGGGGTTTAGCCTTCTAGATTGGGCATGGGGAAATCTGAGTCCTTGGCCAGAATCACTACAAACTATTAGTATGACCTTGGGTGAAGCCCTTCACCGGTCTAGACCTCAGTTTTATAAAAGTGCAGGTTAGACAATTTCCAAAGTTCTTTTCAGCTGAGATTAAAAACTCTCCTATATCAAATTGAGAACCAAGTGATTCCATAACTATCATGTTCTAAACTGTGATGAGGGAGGAATTCCCAAATAGGCAAAGACCATGTGATACTGAGGTTTCCAGGGGGTCAAATCATAGAATTATAGCCATAGAGCCGGAAAAATTCAAGACTCTGTAGTCTAGCCCCTCATTTTATAGATGAGGAAACTGAGGTCTCTGAGCTTAAATCATCAGAGTATCAGAGATAGGATTTGAACCTGGGTCTTCTCACTCCAGAGGCAGCCTTTTCGCCTACTGTACTGTGACTGCTTCGCCAATTTAATTTTCTTTCCTTCTTCGAGAGCACAGGGCTGAGTGAAGCTGGGCTAGATGACCTCTTTCCTCTCAGCACTCTGAAGGGCAGCAGCAGCAAGGGGAAAGGTGGGGGGTTTACTGGGGTGGGGGCTGGTACTTAGCCTCTAATATGTCTGCAGATAAAAACATTGGATAGGTAGAGGATTTTACATGGTAGGAAGCCAGAGTAGCAGACAGAATATGAAATGAAGAAGAATCTGTGCCTGATCCTTGCCCCCTCCTTCTTCCCCTTAGCCCCTCTTAGCCTCATCAATCTTTCTTACCACACTAGAATGTGTGGTTTGAATGGAAACAAGCATGATGACGTTTCCCCTGTCTCTCGAAGAAAAAAAAATGACATTCCATTTGGTCTTGGAAAATACACAATATTCTGCTTATAAAATATTCAATCATTATCATTAATCTTCCTGCCTGGACCACTCTTGCCCCACTTAAGCATGTGATCCAGACCTTGGTTGGATGGCCACTGGCCAGGGCTTTTCTTTCCCTGGCCAATTAATCAGTGGCTCTGGGGCTTCAGTTATTAAAGGTCTGGACTAGAAGCAGGATTTTAGCCCATGGAAAGCTTTCAGAGAAAGGGGTTCAAGGCTGTTTCAGACTAAAGATATCAGATTGAAATCTACCTGG
Source organism: Petaurus breviceps papuanus (assembly GCF_028583685.1). Taxonomy (NCBI): domain Eukaryota; kingdom Metazoa; phylum Chordata; class Mammalia; order Diprotodontia; family Petauridae; genus Petaurus; species Petaurus breviceps. Next base: position 44,016,839 of record NW_027185798.1, read on the forward strand.
GACTAGGTAGTTACACCTGGGACTTGGTTTAGGGACCTCCAGGGGATCCAAGTTTTAGAAGATCCTTTCATAGAGGCAAGATCATATAGTAGAAAGAATGGAGGAACAGATGGAGGGTTCAAAGTCAGGTTTTACTACTTCCATTCTATTTAGCAAAAATTCATCATCTACTGTGTCTCTTGGAGTCAGAGTTGTGCTGGAGCCAGTTTGAACTGGCTCTTAAAGGGTGATTGATTTTTTCAGTGTGTGAACATTTACACCCCCCAAATCAGCAAACTCTACAAATCAGAGGCTTATTGCATTGTTAATTGTCTAGACTTAAGACAATGATGGAGAAAATGTTAATATTACACATTAAACTAAAAAGTGTGTCTTGGTTCAATCCTCCTCCACTTCAGGAAGTCAGTTGTTAAACATTCACCAGCACAATCTACTCTAATCCTTCTGAGCTGAGTATGCTTCCCTAGTTTTTCCCAGGTTCTTTCTCTTTAGGTGCTCAGCCTTACTTGGTTCTTTGGAGCTGCTACTCTCCCTCTTATTGCTCTCAATTTATTATTTTTTTCCACCAGTTTTTCCATCCCCCCATTTCTTCATTCAGTTTCTCTTTCTCATCATCCCTCCACTCTCTTGTTTTTTTTAAAATAAGTTTTGTTGATCCCTTTTCCCTTTCTAATTATTTACTGTTTTTCCAGATATATCTCCCCCCAGTGTTGAGTCCTTCTTTTTTAACAAAGATAAACAGTTTTGCCATAGTGAGTCACATCAATTCAACAAGCATTTGTTAAATGCTTACTGTGTGTCAGCCACCGTCCTAAATGCTAGGGATATAAACAAAACCAAAAAGAAAGACAGTCCTGCACATCTATAATCTATATCAAACTGTTTGCCTTCTCAAGGAGAAAGGAGGGGCGAGAGAGAGGGAGAGAATTTGGAATTCAAAGTAAAAAAAACAAATTAAAAAAAACCCATATTTCCACATTAGTCATGTTGTGAAAGAAGAATCAGAGCAAAAGGGGAAAACCATCAGAAAGAAAAAGCAAAAAACAACAAAAAAGAGCAAATAGTATGCTTCTATCTGCATTCAGACTCCAAAGTTCTTTCTCTGGTTGTGGATAGCATTTTCCATAATGAGTCTTTTGGAATTATCTTAGATCATTACGTTGCTGAGGAGTCTAAGTCTGTCAAAGTTGGTCATTGTATAATGTTGCTGTAAAAAAAGAACGTCAAAGATTGTTTTTACATGTAATTGGAAAAAAATAAAAAACAATTTCTGCCTTCAAGGAGTTCACATTCTAATGGGGGAGGGCAAATGAGTGGGATAGGTAGTTTTCAAAGAGCCAGGGATGGCTGGTTTGGGCCCTTTCTCAAAATGGAGGTTCCAGAAGGAACTTAGCAAAGACTACAGAGGACCACAGAGTGGAAATGAGAAGACAGCTCCAAAGCATGATGGGAGGTGATCTTGTTTGACAATGTTCTGCCCCTCCCCCAACCTCTCAGTTCTCTACTTATTTAGGTATTATACTAAACCCCTTCCTTTAGTCACTTCCTCTATTGGTACCCAAGTTCTGGTCTTCAAACTGCCTTCACTGTCAGATTGTTTCTCTTTTTGTTCTACCTGGTGTCCTCAACTTCTGATTCTTAGAATCCCCAAAGCCCCCATTTGTGTAAGGTAAATTTATCTACAATGAAAAAGAGAGCATGATAATAAGATATTATATTTGAATGGCACTTTATCATTTTACAAAGTGTTATCAATAAACCAATATGTCTTAAGAGCCTACCACAAACTAGGTACTGTGCTAGGTGCTGGGAATTCAACGAACAAGAGCGAACAAGTCTACTCAGAGGAGATAAGATTCTCATAGATAGGTATGTGTATACAAAATAGGTACAACAGCGGCAAGGTAATTTGGGAAGCTCGGAAGTAATTATTAGTTTGGTGGATCATGAAGAAGGTGGCATTTGAACTGAGCCTTGAAGGAAACTTAGGGGTTCTGAGAGGCAGTGCTGAAGAGGCAAGGGGAACAGCCAAGGCAAAGGCACAGTGTCTGGAGATGGAAGGTTTTATATGAGAAGAAGAATGTGGCTGGATTCTAGTGGACATGAAGTAGAGTGATGTGTAGTAAAGATGGAAAAGCAGGTTGTGGCCAGGTGAAGGACTGGTTTTAAAAGCCAGACAGATGAATTAAAAAAAAATTTGGTCTTCAAATTAACAAGGAGTCAGTCACTGGAGTTTATTGAGTATGAAAGGGCTGTGGTCAGAGCTCTGCTTTAGGAAAATCACTTTGGCAACTGTGTAGAGGATGGATGGGAGTGGGAGAGCCTAGTTTCAATAGTCCAGGCAAGAGTTAATGGGGCTTGAATTGGAATGTCGGTCGTATGAGTGGAGAGAAGGGGACAGATAGCAGAGATATTGTGGATGAAGAAATAACAAAATTCAGCAACTGGTTGTTGTCTGTGGAGGTCAGGAGAGTGAGGAATTATGGGTAACACGAAGGTTGCTAATCTAACCGAATTTATCAGAAATCGGGAACTTTGGAAGAGAGGTAGGTTTAGGGGGAAAGATGAGTTCTTGGGTCAAGTTGAGTTCAAGATGCCTTTTATTTGGAAATTCCTATGGGCTCTTGGTGATATGGGGATGAAGCTAAGAAGAGAGATAGGGCTAGATGAGGAGAACTCAAACAACCCTGGGGAGTTAGATAAGGTAAGTATTATTATTCCCATTTCAAAGATGAGGAGGCTGAGGCTGAGAGAGATTATAGGGGTTATCCAAGGTTACACAACTAGTAAGTGACAGAGATATAACTAAAAACCAGCCTTCTGATACCTAGCTCTTTCCAGTCCAGAGTGTGTTCTCAGTTTACCTCTCAGTTCTTACCTCAGTCTGTCATGAGGACTGTGTGATAATCTCATAACATCAATGATGTATAATCAGATACAAGATTACTTGACCCTGTAATTTAATGAATCAAATCACCCCTCCCAGGCCATTGATTGCCTCGAAATATTGTCTCCTCTTTTAGAATCTAAGTTCTTGTGGGCAGGCTTTTTCTCTTTGTATCCTCAACGCTTAGCTTAGTGCTTGGTACATAAGTAAGTCGCTCATAAATGCTTGTGGACATCAAAGGAGATAACATTTGTAGATGGCTTTGTAAAGCAGATTCCATATTGATTTAATCTTGACTGATCGTATATGTATGTGCATATAGGTTTATATAACTTGTATATATGCACACATTTATACATAAAATTGTACATGTGTAAACATGTACACACGTGTATTATTGATATAGATGAAATTAATATAGAATATGCATATCTATACACACATATACACAGTGTCCCAGAAGTCTTAGTGCAGTTTTAAGCTTTAATTGGCTAAAATATAGACACTCTGTCTATACATTATATATTTAATGCTCCATCCATTGTGCCACCCACCTGCCCCAGTGTCAAGGGGATTTGAGTTAAAATTCAGCCTCAGACACTTATTAGGTGCATGATCCTGGGTGAGTCACTTAACTCTGCCTCAGTTTCTTCATCTGTAAAATGAACTGAAGAAGGAAATCACAAACCACTCTACTATCTCTGCCAAGAAAACCCCAACTGGGGTCATGAAGAGTTGGACATGGCTGAAAAAACACTGAACAACAAATGTATTACATATATACGTGGCCATATGTGTATATATAATAACACCTCTCAGCGGATGCCCTGTCCATACAACTCTGGGGGAGGAGTGTGACCATTGAGTTGAACACTGGAGGAGAGATGTAGCCAATGGTACCCTGTGCCATTTATCTTTTCTGGCTGCTTGGCTCTCTTTCAAATCCTCCAGCCCAGCATGCTCTGTTATCACTTGGCCATGCTTGCTCTTCAAGCATGTGCATGCCCCAGCATTACATAAACAGGACAGGATGTTACCAAAAGAAAAAAAGTTCTCTTCTCCTCCCCCCTCTCCCCAGGTGCTAATTGAATTTACTGATGGTTTGGTTTGTAATGTGACATTTTAAATGACAATTACTCCTGTAATTCTTGCTTGCATAGACAAATATTTGTCATCCTTAACAAATACATACTAAGCACTAGTACTGCAGTGCATGGTCTTTGGTTCCAGGTTCAGAAAAAGCTCTCAGTATAACAAAGTAACTGACCCCGGAGGAACTTTACAATCCAATTGGGGAGATGAATAGGGATGGGGTGGGGTGAGGATTAAAGAGATAATGGTAGGAGGCAAACAGCAAGAAGTCAAATTAGGGAGAAATCACTTAGGACTATTGGGAGAAGGGATAGATCTGACTATTGCCATTTCTCCTATCAAAAATCTTCCATGACTCCCAGTTGCCTACACAGTGAAGTTTCAATTCCTTTTCTGGACATTCAAGCCTTCGCACAGTGTGGCACATTTTCAGTCTTGGATTATTCTCCACATTCTCCATGATCCAACCAGAATGCAATCCATTATACCCCCAAACATGCCCTAAACAATCCAACTCTTGTGTCTTTTCTTGTGTCTAGAATGTCCTCCACCATCTTCTACTGCTAATTTCTTCTAAGTCTTATTTCAAATGTTTTATCTTCCTTGAAGTCTTTCCTGATCTTTATGTAACATTTAAAAAGTCTCTATTGCACTTATATAATATATGATAATACTTTTCTGTTCTTGTGTTTTAGTCCTTTGTTAGACTATAAGCTCCATGAGGGCAGAACCAGTGTCTTAGCTGAACTTTTTGGATTTCTTTTAGTAGGTAGCCTATACACAGTAGGTGCTTATATATAATAATAGTTCACATTAATGCATGTTTACTGACCTTGAGTTTGAACGAAGGTGAGAGACCGGTCAGTCAACAGACATTTATTAAGTGCTTACAATGTATTGAGGAAGGTTTGTTTTTTTTTAACAACAAAAAATAATAAAAAGAGGAAGAAAAGAATTAGCAAAACCATTTAATACATTGAAAAAAGTCTGAAAATATATGCAATGGACCTCCCACTTGTGCAAAAGAGTGGGGGATGGGGCATGTCTTCTCATATCTCCTCTTTGGAGCCATGCTTGGTCTTTTTAATTATTATGCAATGCTCATTTTCCCCATTCCCATTGCTGTAGCTGTGTCTATTGCTTTCTTGCCACTTCACTCTTCATCAGTTCACCCAAGTCTTCCCATGCTTCACTGAATTCATTATAGTCATCATTTCTTAAGACACAGTAATATTCCATGACATTCACATAATGGATTTACTTAGCCATTCCCTAACTGATGAGCATTTACTTTGTTTCCAGGTCTTTGCTATTTCCCCAAAAGTGTTGCTATAGATATTTTGGTGCATATGGAGATTTTCTTATCAATGGCCTTTTTGGGGTATGAGCCCAGTAAGGGAATTTTTGGGTTAAAGGGTGTGGACATTTTAGTCCTTTATTTGCCTAATTCCAAATTGTTTTTCAAAGTGGTTGTACTGATTTGTGGGGTTCCAGAGTTGATTCTTTGAAGGAAGCCATGGAAACCAGGAGGCAAAGGTGAGGAGGGTGAGCACACCAGCAGTGGGGGACAACATGTAAAGAGGCACACAGAGCTGGGCCATGCAGAATGGAACTTGGAGAAGGAGAGAGGACTGAAGAGACCTTCTGAATAATATGAGCCAAAGCTGAGGGGTAGGCAGTTAAAATTGGTATACATGCAGTTATCCCTTTCACATCGCACAGGTTAGGGGCACAGTGTCCCTGCGATCTGGAAAATCTGCCTAAAATGTCTTGGCTCTCCCTTTGTAGGAGAGAAGTCTGATTTTTTCTTTTTCTTTTATGGAGTGTTTACAGTACTTTATTGTAAAATCTGGGTTAAGTATTTGGTCATAGGCTCTGTGTTGTCTGTTGGCCTTCACCTGTTGTCTGTAATTTTCCACAAAATTTTCCCCCCAAATGCCCATTTAATTTCTTATGCTGACCCATGATATATCAAAACCACGATGGGGAAAGTTGCTATGTGGAAGGGATAACTATATATTCCTGAGACCAAGCACATGCCACCTGAGTGGTATGGGGAAGCACCCAGGAGAGGACCAGATGGTAAATAAAAATGAGTTGGCATTGGCAGTTTGCTGCAGATGATATGATACACAAAGCTGTTGCCTGGATAAATGATTAATGCCAACTCAGCTTTTACTAAATACTCATTGCATCCCTAGTATCTGATGGATAGCCCAAGGCCTCCGAAACCTGTGAAGAGAACTGAATGAAGGAAGGCCTGCTTGTCATAGATGACTTCATGGGAGGGCACAGATGAAAGCCACACATCCTGGGCAAACATGAATGATTTGTGACCTGAGTCACTGGCAGGAATGCCCACAGCAATCAGATCTAGTATCTCTTGGAATATTGGCATATTCACACAGCAGATAATTGAAAAATAGATTGCCTTTGCTAAATGTTAGATGTGCTTCTGTACTCAGTAGAAGTTGTTACCAACTGGTTCCCTCTTAATAGCTGGGAAGATTTTTTTTGCACAATTTCCCCAGTCTTGAAGGGCATTCTCAAACTATCTTCAATAAAAAAGGCAATCCAGGAAAAGAAATGTGCCCACCTGGCTCTCCCACTGAGTCTCTCATCTGGGTCAGAATTAAACCCTTTGATGTTAAAATCCTCTGATCCTATGTTCCAACCTCTAGGGCTCTTTGCTTTCTTGTTCCCTGCTGAAGAATCTTTTTTCCCCCTCACTAATGCTCTCCCCAGACTCCAGAAGGAGCCCAAAGAAAAAGCAGACTCTTCACCCAGTCACCTGCTGCTTCTTTGGATGAAATCCAGGTTCATGGTTCTTCAGCACTGTTGTGAAATGGACAGTGTCTGGGGTGCAGGGTGGAGGCCAGGCAAAACCATCACTGCTGCCTCCCTTCCTTGTGAAGGACACAATATACAGGTGACCTCACAGGCCCAGATAGCACTCAGGAGAATTATACTCAGGAGAATGATGCTAACAGATCCCACTTATCTAGCACTTTCCGGTTGAAATAGCACCTTCCAAGGTGAGGTAGGTAGTTCAGGTATCATTATCACCACTTTACAGATGAAGAAAATTAGGTACAGAGAGGATGAGTGATTTTCAGATTGCTACACAGCTAGTAATGGTCAGATGACTCTAATTCAGGTTTTCACATCACTAAATGGGTCTTCATGATCAAATAGTATCTTGACATTATTTCACAGATGAAGGAATTGAGGTTCCTTCAGATTTGTCTGAGGTCACATGGCAGGTGGAGCAGTGGGTGAAGTGTTGGGTTGGGAGTCAGGAAGATCTGAGTCAAAATTTGACCCCAGACACCTACTAGCTATGTGACCTTGGGCAAGTCACTTAACCTCTGTTTACCTCAGTTTCTTTGATTATAAAATGAGGATAATAGCACCTACCTCCCAGGGTTGTTGTGAGGGTCAAATGAAATGGTATTTGTAAAGCACATATAGGTGTTTCCCCTTCCCTGGATCATCTGATTCCTAATCCAGGGATTTTTCCTTCTTTATCAGTAGAAACAAAGCTCAGCTCAGGGACCTATTCAAGGCCTCCCCTCATCCCTCTCATTTTTGGTCCTTTTTTGTCCTTGAGTTCTCTTGTTTTTACCTCTCTGTGTGTAGGTTGTGTACCACTTTTCCCCCTTTTATATCCCTATAATCTAGTCCAAGGACTTCCACATAGCAGGTATTTAATAAATGTTGAATTCAGTAGAATTTTCTCTCCCTCCAAGATCATAGGGGCAGCTACTTGGTACAGTGGATAGAATTCTGGTCTTGAGTCAGGAAGACAACTTGCCAGCTGGTGTGAACCTTGGTAAGCCACTTACCCACTATTTGCCTCAGTTTCCTCATCTATAAAATCAGGATAATAGTAGCATCTATCTCCCAGGATTGGGAAGATCAAATAAGATAGCAATTGTAAAGTATTTAGCCCAGTGCCTGGCACATGGAAAGCACTGTATACATGGTAGCTATTATTGTTATTATTATCATAGGATCATAGATTTAAGGCTAGAAGGCCACTGGGTAGTTAGGAAGGAAAATGGGTCACAGAATCACAGGATCTCAGAAGCTGACTGGACCTCAGAAATCATATAGTCTGACTCATATCTGACAAGAAACCACTCTAAGGCATCCTCAACAAAGGACCATTCAAAGCAGATAGTACTCAGACACCTCTGAAGAGAATATTTTCTACTTCCTGAAGCAACCCACTCCATATTTTAACTATTTCACATTCATTTTGTGATGAAGCTTTTCTTTCTTCTTTTTTTTTAAGGGGGAAATTCAAGGCATTAAGTGACTTGCCCAAGGTCACACAGCTAGTAAGTGTGTCAAGTGTCAGAGGCTGTACTTGAGCTCAGGTCTTTCTGACTCCAGGGTCCGTGCTCTATTTACTGCACCACCTAGCTGCCCCTGAAGCTTTTCTTTACATTGATTAATACATTAGTAAACATTTATTAAATGCCTGCTCTATGTTGGGCACTGTGCTAAGTGCCAGGGATACAAAAACAAGTCTTCCCTCAAGGAGCTTACAGTCAAAAGGGGAAGACAACATACATACAAATATATACAAAGCAAGTTATGTACAGGGGGCAGCTAGATGGTGCAGTGGTTAGAGCACCAGGCTTGGAATCAGGAGGACCTGAGTTCAAATTCGGTCTTAGATACTTATTGGTTGTGTGACCCTGGGTAAATTACTTAATCTCTATTGCTTCAGCTCCTCACCTGAAATGGCAAACCATGCTAGTATCTTTGTCAAAAAAAAAAAACCCAAATGGGGTCACAAAGAGTTGGACACAACTGAAATATCTGAATAACAATAACAAAGCTATATACAGGATACATAGGAAATAATTAACAAAGGGAAGGCATTGTCTTGTTGCAGGTTGAACCAGATTCAATCCCATCTGGGGTTTCAGCAACAAGTTATTCATAGACTACCCAACAGTTAACAAAAGGCCTACTTAGCCATAATAAGGAAAAGTTATTCAGCAAGCATGAGGCATCGATTCCCTTGGGTGAAGCTTCCTTGCTTTGGCATTGGCCATGTTGGTCTGCTGGTCAGAAGCCTAAGGGATAAGTCCCTGATTCGTCATGAGTAGATTTTTATACTTTGGCCATAAGGAAGCTAAGTCAGTGGTTTAAAGCTTAGCACACCTTAATTGGGTCAGTTAAGTCTTGAGGACCATTTTAGTCCCCTTCTGGCCCTATTCCTGACTCCCAGACTTCAAAATCATGTTTGATGCTGTCTCATCCTGGAACTGCCCTTAACTTAGAGGGCCTCCTTCCTATGGAACATCCAAGCACTTCTGCATCCTGGTCACCTTGGAAATTCTCTCTGTGTGGTTTGCCCCCTTTTCCTATTGGTGAGTTGCTCCTGGGGCCTCCATTTTGTGGAGAGGCCAGTCTCCATTCCCCTCATGACTTCCAAACCATCCCCTCTTGTGTGTGTGTGTGTGTGTGTGTGTGTGTGTGCGTGTGTGTGTGTGTGTGTTTGTTTTCCCTCTTTGTTTATTTTTGTATATTTGTTTATCTTTTTGTCCCTAATGCTTAGCACAGACCCCACAGTGTTTAATAAATGCTTCTTTCCTTCTTTCCTTTTAAGGAACAAACTAATCTAGTTTGTCTTTGGGTAGGACTTTGGATACTGCTCCTACTGCAAAACTAAATTTCTTTCTTTAACTTTCCCCATTCCCCTTAGTTCTGCCTTAGCTTAACTCTTAGCAGAGCAAATCCAAAAGTCAGTAAGCTTATGGTAGAACATGGACTCTCTGAGGGCAGGGATGGCTTCTTTCTGTCTTCCTAACCTTTATGATTTCCCCAGATTAGAAACTTTATGTTTTTTAATTGAATTGAACTGGTCTAATCTCTCTTTGCCATGTCTGCCATTCAAATTCTTGAAGACATCATGTTTCCTCTAAGTCTTTCCTTCTCCGGGCTAAAAGTTTTCAATTCTTTCATCCAACCTTTATACAGTATTTTCAGTCCTTTCACCACCCCCCTGGCCATCCTCCTCCTTTCCACTTTGTCTACCTCTGTTCCAAAATAATGCTTGGGAAATAAATGTGTCCCTAGGAAACAATTTTCCCCCGTACCTTCTTGTTCTATAAGTCTATGTTTGTCTACTTAATAGAATGTTTTACTATGCGATAGAGCCAGAGAATTTTTTAAAATGAATTCTAAACTGCTAGTCTGTATGCTCTGTGACACCAAATCTAAATATTCCTCAGTTAATACTGGGTCTGGTTATAGTCTGGCTTGAACAGAACTCTTTGTAGGATTCCAGCTGAGAGCTAAACATTTATTTGCCTAAAATACTATTTTATGGAGAGCTCACACAAGGTAAGTGCTCACACAGAAGCCAGAAGTGATACAAGGACACTCTCTAGGTCTCTCAGAAGAACTTTGGAATTGATAGCATGTCACTGGTCGAAGACCACCCAGCATGGTGTACCCGCATCAAAGAAGGCTCTGTGCTCAACGATCAAAGAAGAATTGCAGTAGCTCCAAATAGACATGAAATACACAAATTTAGCAACATCTCCACTACAAATATTCATGTGGATCATTTGTGCCTGACCTGTGGTAGAGCCTTCTGAGCTCTTATTGGTCTGACCAGCTACTCTTGGACACACTATAACTTTACTCCCCCATAGTGGTGCCATTTTGGTCCTTTTTGAGAATGGATAACCAGCTCTTCTTAATCAAGTAACTTTCCAGTCTGTTACTTATCACCTTACTGAAATGCAGCGTTGGACTTGAGTCAGGAGGTCTGGGTTCAAATCTCAACTCTGCCACCTAATAGCTTAACACCTGTGATTCTGGTGGCAGCATGCTGTGATCAAAGAATATTGGATTTGGGGCAGGGAACACAAGTTTAAGACTGGCTGTGCCACTTACTAGCTATATGACCTTGAGTGATCACTTTACTCTTCTGTAAAATGGGAATAATAATGCTTATTCTATCTAACTTGTAGTGTTGTGTGGAAAACATTATAAACCTTAAAGTGCTTTTATAAATGTGAATTATTATCATGAGGAAGTTGAGTAGCCTGGATGGTTCTGAAAGGGAATATAAAAAGAATGAAGTGATAAAAAAGCAACTGTCTAATCCAGGCTATTGAAGCTGAGTGCTATTTTATTTCCTTTCTTTTAAACTAAATTTTATTAATGCCTTTTGTAGCTACAGTCATGTCCTAATGTACTTCCCAGTAATTTCCCAGCTGTACCGTCTGCACTCTGGCCATCTCCTAATCCTCCTACTCCTGGATGTTGCCCTTGGGTCCCTGAGTTCTGATAGCTGGACTTTGGCTTGATTTTGCCCAGAACCAGAGGACCAGGCCACTTTTTTTTTTTAAGCAATCAGGGTTAAGTAACTTGCTCAAGGTTACACGGCCAGGTGTTTCTGGGTGGGTGCTAAGTGTCTGAGCCCGGGATTCGATCTCCAGGTCTTCTCAACACTGGAGCTGGTGCTCTTACTTGCTGTGCTACCTGGCCGCCCCCCAGGCCACTTCTTTGCCATTTCCAAACCATGCCACTGCTGCACATGCCCACCCTAGTTCCTCTTTGTGTGTTGCCCTCCACTATTAAGATTTAAACTCCTTGAGGATAGGTACTGCTTTCACTTTTGTATTTGTATTACAGTGTCTGGAACATAGCAAGCCTTTATTACTCATTTATTTATTCATTCATACCCTCCTATATTGAACCCTCATGAAGTGAACCTTATCTGACAAGTTTATGCAATAGTGTGAACCTACAGTCCCATACCTCTGCTCCATTTCCAGAACCACCAGCCTGGCAGACACCTCTGGTTAACCATGGCATTTGGCTTTTCTTTATCGTGTTGGCTTTGTCAGCCTGAAAGTTCTACTGGGTATTAAATTCTAGCATCAGACTGCTGTTAACACTACCAAGCAAAAGAATAAGAGTGGTTTACTGTTTTGCAATAAGAAGGTCCTGATCAAAAGATATGATCATTTTTCAAATGAAGTAATCACAGCTATCAATAGCCATATGAAAAAATACTCTAACTCACTATTGATTGGAGAAATGCATATTAAAACAATTCTGAGCTTTTACCTCATACCTATTAGATTGAGTAATAGCACAGAAAAGGTAAATAACAAATGTTGGAGGGAATATGGGAAAAATGAAACATTAATGCACTATTAGTGGAGTTGTGAACTGATTCAACCATTCTGTAGAGCAATTTGGAACTATGTCCAAAGAACTATAAAACCATACATATCCTTTGATCTAGCAATACTACTACTAGGTCTGTATCCCAAAAGAGATAAAAACAAAAAAGAAAAGTACCTATATGTACAAAAATATTTAAGGTAACTCTTTTCTGAGGGAAAAGAATTAGAAATTGAGGGATATGCCCATCAATTGGGGAATGGATGAACAAGTTGTGGTATGTGATTATGATGGAATATTATTGTACTATAAGAAATTATGAACAGGATGCTCTCAGAAAAACCTGGAAAGACTTGTATGGGCTGATGCAAAGTGAAATGTATTGTGTATGAAGTAACATCAATATTGTAAAATGATCAGCTGTGAATGACTTAACTATTCTTAGCAATACAACAATCTAAGACAACTCTAAAGGACTTAAGACGAAATGTGCTATTCATCCCCAGAGAAAGAACTGATGGTGTCTGCATACAGATTACTTTATTTTTTTTGATTTTTTTGTCTACATTTTCTTTCACAACATGACTATTATGAATATGTTTTGCATGACTACACATGTGTAACCTATATCAAATCACTTGCCTTCTCAATGCCGTTGGGGAGGGAGGAAGGGAGAGAATTTGGAATTCAAAATTTAAAAAATGAATGTAAAAAATGTTTTTCTCTTGTAACTGAGGAAAAATATAAAATAAAATAAAAATAAATAGGGCCTGAAAAGTAGGACTTCCTGTTCACTGTGATGGTTGGGGTGGGATCTTTTCTAACATGAGAGACAAATAGCATGAACAAAGTCCCAGCAGTGGGGAGGAGGATGAGTGAGATTGCGATGTGGAGAACAGTTCATTTTAATTAGAATGTAGACTATATGAAGGGAGTAATATAAGATTGTCAAAAATTCTAGGGTTAGGAATTTATACTTGATTTGGCTGGCAATGGGTAGCCACTGGAGGTCATTAAGCAGATGACTGACATAATACTTAAAACCTTAGGGACAGTGGCAAAAGCCACAATAGAATACTAGCCCCTTCTAACACTGTGATGACCATGGGAGACTGCATAGTCCTTTTGTCTTGGTCAGGCCACATTAGGAGTATTTTATTCAGCTATGCTTGTCACATTTTAGAAAAGACACTTATAAGTTAGAGAACATTCAGAAGAAAGCAAGGAGTCAGTATGGTGTTGGACCTTGATTTCATACCATATGACCACTGGTCAAAGGTATTGGGGATGTTCAGCCTGAAGAAGAGAAGACCTAGGGGAAACATGCTACTTGTCCTCAAGTATTTGAACCACCATCACCAGCATGATGGATTAGACTTGTGTAGCAGTGGGAGTATGGTGCTATGCTATATGGGTGAAAAGATTATTATTCCCTCTTACCCCAACTTCTGCATGGTCTGGGCTATTCCTCCCCAGCCATTTCCTAATCTCCTTTCCTATGGGAAAGGATTTTTTTTTTTTTTTGCTCTTGAACTAAATCTGGGAAAAAGGGAGAATGAAAATTATGAGAAATTGGGTCTTAACTAAATTTGGTAACTCTACAGGTACCTAGCACAAGAATGCACACAGTAGGTTCTTAACAATTTTTTTTTGCATTGTGCTAACTCTCTCTTCTAGGAAGCCCCTTCCCCAATGAATATTCTTTACGCTTCCTTCAGCCCCGGTCCCCACCTTCTGCTCCCCCAGCACCACCAGCCTGGCAGATACCACTGGTTGACCATGTCATTTGAATTTTCTTTATTATCTTGCCTTTGTTTGTGAAGCTGAAAGTTTTACTGGGTATTAAATTCTAACATCAGGCTGCTGTTTACACTACCAAGCAAAAGGACAAGAGAGTTTTACTGCCTTGCAAAAGTAGGACCTGAATCATTTATGAACCAGCATCACACCACCACCAGCACTGTTGGGAGGTGAAAAGCAGTTTCCAGATGGAAAATGTTTATTGCCCAAGTTATATGTCTGCCCTCATCCCATAAATTTATAAACCCTTGTTAGAAAGATCATGGGTGTTATTCACCTTGTCATTAGAGAACTTTTTTGGGGGAAAAGGGGACAGAGAGAGGGTGAAAACTTGGGGTGGATGGAAGTCAAGAAGGCTGAAACAGGTTTTCCATTTGGGTTGGGTTAGGCTCAAGGAGACTTTTTGATAATTGACTTGCAACATCAAGAAAAGAGACACTTTCTGAGCCTACTGGCTATTTGGTTCATTAAAAAACCCAACTTCACAGGATCTTAGAGTCTCAGTTACAAAGGACCTCAGAACCCATCTCGTCCCATCCAGATCTGAACCAGAATCCTGTCTAAAAAGTATATAACCAGGGGTGGCTAGGTGGTGCAGTGAATAGAACACCGGCCCTGGAGTCAGGAGGACCTGAGTTCAAATCCAGCCTCAGATACTTAAGGCTTACTAGCCATGTGACCTTGGGCAAGTCACTTAACCCCAATTGCCCAAAACTTCCCCCCCCAAAAGTAAATAAAATAAAAAGTATATAACCAGTGTTCATCCCAGATTTTATCTGAGATTCTTCAGTGAGAGAATGCCCATTGCCTTCTGCTTTTCTTCTAATGCTGATGCTCAAGTAATTATCAGACCTTCTCTAAAAGGTTGGACAACCTCCTCAGAGCAGGGCAGGCACTAGACTCGGGATTGGAACAGCTAGGTTTGGATATCAGCACTGACACTGATCGACAATGGGGAAATCATTTAACCTTGAACCTCATCAAAAAATGGGGACAGTGTTATTTAAACTACTTATTTCCAATGATTGTTATGAGGAAAGTGCTTTGAAAACTCCGAAGTGCTATATAAAATGTGAACTCTTATTCCCAGATACCAGGCACTAGGTACAGTTTTTGGTGTTCATAGTAGTACTTTTTACCTTCCTCCTCTGTCTAGGAGTGCACGTTTCTTTACAGATGCTGAGCAAAGGTACCCATCTCCCTCTAGCATCTATCCACCTCCCTTTCTCTTATTTTTTTAGCCTTTTTAGCCACCAGGTGGTGCTAGACCCACTGGAGAATCCCAAAGTCATCCTGGCAGTTTTCACATACTCTACTGGGAAGGCGGTGCTGAGTAAGTGGCTGCCTTCTGTGGTTACCAGAGAATCAGGGATCTTCTACGTCTCCTCAATTCAGCCTCTGTCTATTGATTTGTGCATCTTGTTGTTTAAGGGTGTAGGATTTGTGGCTCTACCAATTAGCACTCAGTTCTGTATTCCCTCCCACTGGCCAATCCTGCCTCCTTTTGAATGTGTTGTATTTCATTGAGCTCTAGTCCTGGTCCTTTGGCATCATAGCTCCACTTCTCCATGGAAGCCAACACATATCCTAGAATGCTGTATATAGAATTGTTCTTCTTAGCACAGAATCAATGAGTAAATAATGAGTACCTAGTAATAAGACAATTAAAATAATGAATATCACAGTTCCCTCTTGTCTAAATCTTGTCAATCCTTCGAAGGCTGGTTAAATCTCCTCTCCTGCATAAAGCTTCCCCAGACTACTCCAGCCTTTGCCCATCTCTCATATCTTTGAAATCCTATTACTCGTGAAATCACTGCCATGAGGCTTACTGTTTCCTGTCAGTTTCTTTTTAATAGATTCCAAGGACTCTTTCTTGTACTTTCCTCAAACATTCATCATTATCACCCTCACTAATATTTTATATAGTACAAAGTGTTTGCAAAGTGTTTTACATGTTATCTTACTTGATCCCCACAACAACCCTGTAAAATGGATACTATTATTACCACTGTTTTACAACTGAGGAAACAGAGGTTGTGAGAGGGTAAGTGATTTGTCCAGGTTGCATAGCTAGGGACTAAGGCAGAATTCAGACTCAGATTTTCTTGACTTCATATGCTGATGCTTAATCTACTGGGCAACCTAGTTTCCTTCCCTTCTTCTTTCCCTTCTTATGGCTATACTTGGAATAGTATTGGGCACACAGTAGGACTAAGGTCAGTAAATAATGATTGACTGATGTGTCAATGGGAAGGGTTGAGAAGGACATTTCAGCCATAGATTGTTTCTCTATACCCCTATGGTTCTCTCCTCTCTATTCTCCCTTTTAAAACCTCCTCATTTAGGCACCTTCAAGAGTACATTCAGGGAAAGAGTGTGCTAGGATCAGGGGGAGTCAGGAGACCTGCATTCTAGTTCAGATGCTGCCACTGACAAATTGTGTGACCTTGGTAAATTAATCAGTGTCCCTGGGCCTCAGTCTTCTCTGCACAATGAAGGGGTTGGCTGAAATGATTTCATATAAAGTGCCATTCTTAACTTTCTTTTTTTTTTTTAAAGCAATTGGGTTTAAGTAACTTGCTCAAGGTTACATGGCCAGGTCTGGGTGGGTGCTAAGTGTCTGAGCCCAGATTCGATCCCCAGGTCATCCTGACACCGGGGCTGGTGCTCTTACTCACTGTGCTACCTGGCCACCCCATTAACTTTCTGTAATGCTATGATTTTATGACCTGTTGGTATTCTCTAAGCCCTTTATTCTTGGCATTTAACCTCCCAATACCACTGGTTAATCATCATTTTAAATTACTTTCAGTTGAATAATAAACCTCAAAGAAGAGATCTGTATAGAGAAGCAACACGGCATTTCAGATAGGGGACTGGATGTGTAAGCAGATAGATCTGGGTTCAAGTTCCACCTCAAACACTAGTTGTGTGATCCTAGACAAGCTACTTAACTTCCCCATGCCTCAGTTTCCTCATCTGTAAAATTCGTGGTGTATGTTTGTGTCCATGTGTGTGCTCACTGGCCCCTAAGGTACTAAGGTACCTTCCAGATCTAAAACTATGATCCTGTGTGTAAAGTTCCAAAATCCTTTTGGTTAGCTCAGGGTAGCACCATTCCATCTTTAATTTTTGTATTTTAGCCAGTGCCTTACACACGGAGGAACTGCTTGGTAAATATTTGAATTGCAATGAATGGTTCTAGCCATAATAACTACCCTTCAGCATGATTCTGAGCTTACCTGTCTGGCTTGAAGGGTGGGGTGGGGGTGGAGGATTTGATACATTTGCTGGAGGTGAAAAAAACCAGTCCGGCTCTGGAAAAAGCCCTGGTTAGTGTCTGACTAATGTCCTCTCTGACAGCAGCAATGTGGGGGCAGGGAGCTGCCAGCTTGTAAACACCCTGGGCTCCAGGTCTAGATATCATTCTTCATGTTCCAACAAAGCATAACACCTGCTGGGCTTCCTTGGTTACCTTCTTGATCCCAGAAGTCCTTGATTCCCCTCCCATCTTTTTACTCTACTTTCAGTGGAGGGGCAAGCCCATCTCTCTTCCTAAAGTCTCCATTTTTGCTAGTTTCACTAACTTCCTCTCAGCTTTAGGCACATAATCCTGGAATCATCTTTGATTCTGTTCTTCCTTCATTCCCCACATCCAATCAGTGGCCAGATCCCATTGTGGAATTTTTTTTAAACCTCTGCATCAGCTGTAGAATTCAGCCCCTCATTTCCAGTCTCTCTGCAGCTTCCTTTGTTTTAAACTCTTAGCTCTTCTAAGCTAGATTATTATAATAACCTCACAACTGGTATTCCTGTCTCTAGTCTATTCTTTCTCCAAGTCACCCTCCACATCACCTCCTGAGTAATCTTCCAAATGCACCACTGTGATCGTATCTGTAAAATGGGGATTAATAATACCTATAATACTTACCTCACAGGGCTGTTATGGGGATTAAATGATATAATGCATGTAAAGATCTTTGTAAGCCTTCAAGTGCTATACAAAAGTCAGTTATTACTATCATTATGTTATATCATTTTCTATTAAAAAAGATCTTCAGTGACTTTCCTTTCCCACTATCTTCTAAATAAAGTATGAGTTCCTGACTTTGGCATTCCAGGCCATCTACAGTCTGGCTCCAACCTAGCTGTTCAGACTTATTTCCCATTATTCCCTTTCTCCATTCCAGTCCAACTGGACTTACTGTCTGACTAGGGTGTTCAACCTGTCTCCCATGTTCATACCTTTGCTCATGTAGCTCTCCATTCATTGAAATCTCTCCTTTCCATCTAAGGCTCAGATTAGGCTCTACCCTCTTCATGAAGCTTCATTCTTTCTTCTAGCCCATACCTCTAGGGAAAAGTAATCTCACTTTACTAAAAAAAAAAAATTTCTCATAGGTATTAGCCTGGACCTCTTTTTTGCCTTTATCTCATTCTTTCTGGAATGAGATGATTTTCATACTTTCCCTTTCCCCATTCAAATGTAAGCTTCTTGAGAGCTAGGCTTGGGTAGTAGGCCTCTGTCATGGTTATCTTTGTATGCCCAGAGCTCATCACAGTATTTTATGCCTAATAATTCGGTGCTTCAATGGCTTTGTGTATATTCCCTTGAAATATATCTATACCTTTCCATTCTCTGCTATTCTTGTCCATGTCCCAGAAATTTCTCCTATAAGGAGTATATCTATACAATGCGCTGGGGGGTTTCTCTAGGTCTCTTAACATCACATGGCAGGCTGTGCATCAGTTATCCCGGGCTCTCAGTACGTGACTGCACAAACTCCTTTTCCATTCATATACCCTTATGCCTCTTTGATGAATCTTTTACATCACTTTCTGAGTACAATTTATTGTTGGCAATATACTGCAGCCAATTTATGCCCACCATCTGTTTTTCCATTACCCTTTGGGTAACTCACGATTTTGATTTTTTGGAAATTGTGGTATTCCATTATTTAAAGCCATATAGAACCTCTAGAAGAAAACTGATGTTAAAAATGTGGGTTTCTGTTTTGAGGAGAAACATAGAGTTACTGGAAATGATGTATAGTTTTCTAAATGCAATCCATTCTGTCATCTCCTTCCTATTCATAGGATCATAGATCTAGAATTGAAAAGGAGACAATTCAAGACAATTTAACCCAACCCCTTCATTTTACAGGTGAAGAAAATGAGAACAAAGGAGGTTAAGTGACTCACTGAAGGTCAGCCAGGTAGTTAGTCAAAGATAGTATTTAATTCTTGGCCCAGTTAATTGTCTATCTGACATGTCTGTCCAAGACATACATACCAGTGGACTAGCTGGATGGTCTATCCTTTCAACTGCATATCATATACTTGGAATAAGTAATAAGTGGAACTTGAAAGCAGGTTTCCTATCTCCAAGCCCAAGATTCTCTAGACTTCTCCCTCTCCATCTTCCACTCCTTTTCACTATTTTCTTCTCCTCAGTCTCCCTATTTTGCCCAGTCTCGAAGTACAGTGGTCACCCACAACCATGACTCATTAACAATCAATTAATCAATCAGTAAACATATATTAAGTGCTTACTATGTATCAGGCACTGTGATAAATGCTGGGGATTCAAAAAAGGGCAAAAGACAGTCTCTGCCCTCAAGGAGCTTACAATCTAATAGGAGAGCCCACATGCAAACAAATATATACAAAGCAAACTAGACACTGGATAGACACTGGAGGGTTCACCTCTCTTTAGGCAGTCTGATGCCCTCCTCACCTCCTGGGGACTCACCAGTATGAATAGCCAGTCAGCTTTAGCCCTATTGCAACTCAGAGCCCTTGATCTCAAGTGAACCATCAGCCTCAGCCTCCCCAGTAGGAGAGATTATATGTCCATTATATGACCATGCCCAGAAACTTATTTTCCCAAATAGACTATAAGACTCCAAAGGGCAGAACCATGTTTTCTAATTCTTTATATACTCGGTGCTCACCATAGTGCCCTGAATGCAGTGCCTTACATTTAATAGGAACTCAGTGAATTTTTTTATGGTGATGACCAGCGTCTAGGGGAAGAGTACGAAAGGTTAAGAACCTACACTAAACAGTTACCTCACCACATTGAATTTCTTGTCCATCTGCCACCACCCACTCCTGACCTTGACTTCACATTGTTTGACATTGACTTCTTTCTCCTTTATATTATTGTAGTCAAGGTTCAATTGAGGCAACCTGGCATGGTGGGTAGAGAGACAGATTCAAACCCTTGTAGCTTCAAGGTACACCTTTGATGCATATTGGTTGAGTGAACTTGGGCAAATTACTTAGCATCTTAGTGTTCTAGGCAGTGCAAGGAAGGTGCCAGCCTACATTAGTGGAGGGAATCCCCATTACCTGGGAGTTCTTTGTACCAATGAAATCACAGGTCCAAGTTCCTATTCTAAAATTCAGTTAGCAATGGACTTTTTACTTTGTATATTAAAAAATTTTTAGTCATAGAATCATAGAATTGCTGAGTTAGAAGGAGTCTCAGAGATGATCTAGTCTAATAAAATAGCTATGTGCGTGTGTGTGCGTGTGCGTGTGTGTGCGTGTGTGTGTGTGTGTGTGTGTGTGTGTGTATATAACTTTAAGGCTTGCAAAGTACTTTACATATGTTGTCTCATTTGATTCTAACTCAACCCAGGCTGGTGGTACTATCATTATCTCCATTTTACAAGTATGGAAACTGAGGCAGACAGAAGTTAAGTGACTTGTTCAGAGTCACCTAACTAATAAGAGTCTGAGGCCAGATTTGAACTCAGGTCCTCCTGATTCCAGGGCTGGCTGGCACTCTACTGTGCCACCTAGCTGTCCCATTGTGCTTTTGTCAGGAAGTTATTCACTATTTTGAAGTGAAAATTTTAACCTAGTAGTATATACCCATTGATTCTAGTTCTCCTTGCAGGAGCCAGGTGGAGTTTAATCCCTCTCTCACATGACAATCCTTTGGAGATTTGAGGAAAGCAATTATTACTTCCCTCCTCCCAATAAATCTTCTCTTCCAAAGGCTGGAGGTGGGCTTCCCATTCCAGTCCTAAATTGATTTGCCTCTGCCAGTCTATATCTTTCTAGGCTCCTCCCATTTTTATCCCAAGCTTATATTTGGTGCATTCCAGCAAGGTTTACAATTTGGTTAAGCTGAGTATAATAACAAATAATGTAATAGTTCCTAAAGTCCAACAGAAATGATTCAGGGATAATCCTTTTTTTTGGGCAGGGAGGGATTATCTATCCCTCTTCCCTCCTCCATTACTATGGACAACTGAGAATTGACTATAACTTTTCTCTGCCTCCCTCCACAGTTTCTGCAAAGCGAACCAAGAGAGAGTCAGACAGAATAATTGACATAAGAAATTTTCTCTGATTCTTGCCAAAATAGGAAATCTGGAGTGAAGATGAGAAGCAAGCCTCCTTTTATGGGTGAATTATATAAGTATTTGTCTTTCCCTCTGAATCAACAAACTAATGGGCACCTTTTGTTTTCCTCTTTAGTTTTTTATATCTGCTTCTCCCCTGCCCCTAAGCCGTGCTTTTCTTTCTCCTGGTTTTATTGCTCATGTCTTACTTTTTTCCTTTTGCACCCGTCCATCTGTGATTTCTCCCCAAGGTATACTGGACTAAATTTCAATCCAGTCTCCCCTTCCTCCCTTTCTTTCTGACTCCCTGACCTCCCTGTATCATCATTGGCTGGTTCTGGAGTGATACAAGCTCTGGGGGACTGCAAGTGTCCTTATCAGTCTTTGTCAAATGAGAGAAAGGGCTTCCAATTATCTCTTCGAGGGAGACTTGAGAATCAAGAGATGAAGGGAACTGCAGTGCCACAAGTCATGACTAAATGGAAAATTATTGCTAAGAGCCTGAGTCGATTGCAAGGCTTTAGCCAACAAAGGAAGGGAGAACTCTGCAGCACTTGCTGGAAAACAAGCCAAGTCTCTAAACTGGTCGGCAATTTTGGCAGCATGGGCATGAGTACACAAGACAATCTTGGCCTCCAACCAGCAGAACGTAAACACCTCAAGAGAAGGAACTGTTCCCTTTTTGCCTTGTTTCCCCAGTGCATAGGGGAAGAAGGACACATAGAAGGTTGGCTTGAAGCCAGGACTACCTGAGTTCAAGTGTGCCTAGAACTAGTTTTGAGCAAGTTCTTAACCTCTCAGTTCCCCAAGCAAACACCTAAGACTATTAATTGCAAGATAATTAGCAATCTACACTAGTAGAAGGTGTTTACTTACTCTATATTGATTATCTTCAATTCATTATGTATACTACATATAAATACATACACATATCTATATCTATATTTTGTTTGTACATAGTGGTTTGTATGCTGTCCCATCCATAAAACTAAGAGCTCCTTTCTTTGTATTCCCAGCCAGTGTCTGGCACATAGTAGGCATACATTCTTGTTGACTTCCATCCAGATAAAATCACATCCATATCTGCCTCTCCTCAAAAAACCAAACCAAAACAAAAAAAATCCCAGTAGGTGCTTAATAAACCTTGATGGAATCGAATGCGTTAAGGTTAGACAACAGAAGAATTGGGAGAAGACTATTAATAGTAAGGGATTCTAGGTTTAGGGAATGTTGAAGGAAAAAAAACTACTAAGCTTACTGCATACCTAATATTGTGCCAAGTTATGGCTATACAAATACAAAAGGGAAGAGAGCACCTCTTCTCAAGTAACTTTTTTCCTAATAGAGGAGATATCACTTTGAGTAGAATGGTGGCCAATGAGGGACATTTTCGTTTGGAAAATTATAGGGATGGTGACTGGAGCCATTGAGGAAGGTACTGATACACTCTTTAGTGTAGTGATGACAGTATTTATTGTCCTTCCTGAAGCTCAGGGATATTTTGAAGGAATCAGTGACAGGACTTGATGACAGATTAGAAATCATAGAATCATGGAATTTTCAATACTTTGTAAGCTCCTTTAGGGTAGGGACTATCTTTTGTCTTTTTTCTTATCCCTAGTGCTTAACGCATAGTAGGCACTTAAAAATGTTTATTGATTGAGCGATCATAGCATTTTAGATTTAGAAGGATGCTCAAAGATCATCTAGTCTAACATTTAGCTGAACACGCGTCACCTTCACAACATCTCTCACAAGTGGTCATCTGGCCTGTACTTGATAGTTCCCAGTGATGGGAGTCCATTCTCATCTCTGCTCCCATGGTAGTCAGTCTTTTTCTACTTTTGGACACCTCTAAGTGAGAGGAAACTTTTTCTTATGTCCATCATAAATCTGCCCCTTGGCAACTTTCACACATTGTTCTCTGTTCTGCCCTCTGGGGTCAAGCAAAACAAGTCTAGACTCTTCCATATAACAATCCTTTAATATCTGAAGACAGCCTGAAAGTCTTCTCTAGGATAAAAATCCCCATTTCCTCCAACTAATTCTCTAGCATGGTCTCCTGTGTCCTCTTCTTTCAAAGGAAGGGGAATATGAGTTTTCTATTGTGGGAGACAGGAAAAACGCATGTAACACTGAAAGAAATATGGAATCGGGCAAAAGAACCCCAAATATCTCTGGAGTTGTATTAATCTCCCTTTTTCTCCAATTGATGGTTTTTCTGTTTCTTTTTGTTTCCATTTTTCCTACTCTCTGTTCCTAACTCTACTTCTGAAGTTTTGTCTTTATGATTCTCTCTGTCTCTTTCTCTTAATCCTCTGGCCCATTGTCTGTCAATCTCTTAATTTCTCCCCTCTTTGATTTCTTTGTCTCTTTAGTCCTCTATGCTTTGGTCTCTTCTCTGTCTTTTTCTGCCTCTTTAAGCAGCTCTCTGCTGACTGGGTTTGCAGAGCCCTGACTTCACTGATTAATAGCTCAATATGGCTTTCTTTTTGGCTGCTTTTCTCTCTGCTGCCATCCCTTCAGCTCGTTTAGGTACATTCTGTCCATCTTCCTACAGTTCTAGCTGTTGTCATTCTGTTGTTCAGTTGTGTCTGACTCTTTGTAACTTCATGGACCATAATACTCTAGGCCCTTCTACCCTCCACTACCTCTTGAAGTCTATCCAAGCTCATATGCATTGTTTCCATGATACTATCTATCCAATAATGATGATGCTTTGACCTAGGATGAGCTCAACACTAAATCCATTGTTCTTTCCACGGTACTTCTTTCATTTTATTTTAATTTTTATTGATGTTTTTGCATCATATTTATTTCTGAATATATTCCTCCTTAGGAAACTGTCTCTTGCAACAGAAATTTTAACAGGAAATTTAAAAAACAGTTCAGCAAAACCAACCAACAAATCAACTGTGTTTGGCAGTACATGTAACATTCAGCACTCATAGTCCCTCATCTCCACAATGAAGAGAGGAAGTACCGCTTCCATTTTAGGCAATAATTGAGCCACTGAATGGCATAGGAAGCTGTAATTTACTTGACAAGTCATGGTGTACAGCCTTGGAACCCATCTTCTATTATTGTCCTGAATTGTTTTTGAAATATTCATCTTGTTTCTTGCTTGTCCTATTTCCCCAGTTAGGTTGTAAACCCTTTGAGGACAAGGGTCATGCTTGCCAAATTTTTCTGTCCCACCATGGTGTTATATATTTAGATAATATTTAGTGAATATTGTTTTAATGATCACTGCTCGGTGCAGTAAATTTGAAGAGACTTGAGTTCTAGTTCCCAATCTGTTACTGACAAGTCTGTGTTTTGGAACCTCAGTTTTCCTCTCAGGAAAATGAGATAAGACTTCTTTTCTTTAATCCTCAGAGAGAAGAACAATGGATGAGCATTGTAGAGGGAAAGATTTAGGCCTGATATCTGGAACAACTTCCTAACTATTAGAGTTATCTAGCAGTGAAATGAGCTTCCTCTCACTGGAGGTCTTTAAGCACAGATTGGATCAGTACTTGTCAAGGAGTTGTATAACAGGGATTCCTGTTTTGGTACAGATTGGACTAGATGGCCCCTGAGGTCTCTTCCAGCTAGCCAGCTAAGAGATTCGGAGATGTTTCTATGATGATAAAAATTGCCAGAGGGCTAATAAATCTGATATATTCATTCCTGCCAAACTCAGTTCTCTTATTCAATCCCCTTTGGATTTTGAGAAAGTCAGAGTAGGGGCATCTCAAAGGGAGGATAGTGTGATATACCAGAAAGAGGCCTGAACTAGGAATCAGAGTGATGTAACATTTAGCAGCATGTCTCACTCCCTTCTTCCCCAGAGCAATGGGAAGGAGAGGAAAAGGTTGACAAAAATAGGCAGAGTGATTAATAACTCCAAAAGGTATAAATACAATACACCAAGTAAATACTACCAACCCTCCTGTGCCCTCTTATCTTGCTTACTCGTGCCTCTGCTATTGCAAAGCAGGACCAAGTAGCTTATTTATTTTGCAATAAAAAGGAATGAGGAGAGTGGAGATTGGAAGAACAAACCTATAGTTCCCAGGCCAGGTGGGTCAGCTTCTGAGTGGACTCTGCACATAGCTCAGCATATCCCAGGGTTCAGACAAAGGGCTGGTACTATGTCACAGGAATGTAGATACCCCCCCTGTATCTATTATGTAGATAGAGTAAGTTAGGTAAGGTCTCTGAGTCTGAGCCTTGTCTATTCTGAATCCACAAAAGAACAGTCACGTAGAAAATCTGAGTTCTGGCTTTTGTACTTCTTAGGGCAAATTTCTCCACCCCTTTGGGTCTCAGGTCATTTTTGTCCCTAAAATGAGAGTTGGAGTAGATGGGATTCCATCCAGCTCTGAATCTACGATCCTCTAACCTTGTCCAAATCCCTTGTTTTACTGATGAGGAAACTGAGGTCCAGAGGAAAAAAAATGACTTGCCCCAAATCATACAGCAAGTAGCAGAGCCAGGGTAGGTCATTGATCTCTCAGGCTCCTTCTAATTTTAATATTTCTAGTTTCTTTCTATTTTCCCACAGAGTCTAATCCTAGGTGAGGAGGGGTAAGGGGTAGGGCAAGGGAAAGGAGGACATCTGGAGCCTCCACTCTGATTGGCCAGATGGTCGCCAGGCCTGACTCTTTGAGGTGACCTGAATAACGGCTCCTCCAGTGAATTTGATTGCAAGGGCAGAGACTCATCAGCTCCCACCAAAGATAAGGAGGAACACCTTAGACAGACACCCTGGGAGCCGAGGCATTGCCTGAGATAGGCACAGTGGTCCTTCTGCAAGTGATTGGCTTTGCTTAGATAAGGCGTCAAAGATGCTGAGAACTAGAGATTGCCCAGAATCTCTTTCCCAAGATTTGAGTTCAGTCAACCTGTCTCTCTCCTCCTCCCCCATATCTACTTTCTAATCTCTTCCAAGGAAGGCAAATTAACTCTTGCTGGGCCTTTTCCAGAAAGGATTGATGCTCAAATGTGTCAGATGCTGGGAAAGACCAAAGCTTGCCTGGTTTTTTGAAATGACTGTTAGATCTAAAGAAGAAAGGCGTTTAAAGAGACTGACAAAATTAGAAAAGGGCAATGTCCCATTTTGGGTGGTATGGAGGGTGTGGTTAGGGTAGACTTGCTAGACCCTGTAAAGTTAGTTTTTTCCTGCCTTTTGTGACTATAGGTACCTGTGAATTGGGGTGTAGTGGGATAGAGGGGATAGAAGAGAAACAATTCAGTTCAATAAGCATTTTTTAAAAAGTATTGATATCTTTGCTTTTGCATCACCTTCATTTCTGAATAGATGGCTCTCTATTTCCTTACCCAGTGAACCATTCTTTCATAACAAAAAAAAAATAGAAAAGAAAGAGAAAAAAAGAGTTTAGCAAAACTAGCCAATACATCAACTGATTCTGACAGTGTACACAATATTCTACACTGATAATTCCCTTACCTCTGTAAAGAAGAAAGGGAATTGTATTTTTTTTCAACCCTTCTCTGGGGCTAAGATTAGTCATTATACTTACCTAGCATTCAGTTTCATTTTAAAAATTCTTTCCACCTAAATTTTTATAAATGAATGAATCAAAAAAACATTTAAGTGATTATTGTGTGCCAAGCACTGTGCTAAAGTCTTGGAACTAGAAAACAAAGAGTGAGACAGAATTTGTGCTCAAAGAGCTCACATCTCAACTGGGGGACAAAGTGTGGATGGCAAAGGAAGAATATCTGCTAAGGGCCTAATCTATGCCCAGCACTTGGGGTGATAGCCACAAAAGTCCTCTCCTTCTGTGCCTTGAATGTGTCCTCAATTCTGCTACCCATCCCTGAACTCCTCCCTAAGTACTCATTCTTTTATTAATTAACTAAATTCATTCTTTAATTTAACATCCTCTGACTGTATCTTTATGTTACTTTGTCTGTCTTAGCCTGGGAGCTCAGAGTTTTAGGGAGATGGTCTGTGTCATTCTCTCTGTGTAGCATCTAAGACAATGCTGGGAACAATTAGGAACATAAAGGAAAATTCAGCTTCAGGGTAGGTAGCAAATCCTAGAGGTTCTTAAGTTACACTGGCAGGTCATATGGTAATGTTTAGAGGCCCGAGGTGTGCTGTGGAAGGGCAGATCATAAGGATTGGTAGTGTTCTTTCTCAATGAAGAAATTATGCTTTGTGACTACTGGCTTATCTAAGAGATGCAAGGGGCCATATCAGCTCCTTAAGGAGTAGAAGTTGTGGGGTCCAGTACACAACTGTTGGGAAGGGGAAAGGGGCCTCAAGGTTGCACTGGAGCAGTGGCTGTGTTCTCTCCTTATGGTATGTTGGTGGGCGTAGAGATCAGCCTCTATCTGAGGAGGAAAGAGGAAAGGGATCAATGGCAGGAAAGCTGAGGGAAGAGCTCTCTGTGGAGCTTGCTGTGCTAGGCTTTCTCGTGCTTGGTGGGGCTGGATAGTGGGTGTGGCAGAAGAGAGAAGTGGAAGAACTCCTTCAATACTTTCTCCTGTAGACAATGTATATGTTATTTTCCTGGTTCTGCTAACTATAATTCTGCATCAGTTCATATGAATCTTCCTATGCTTCTTTGAATTCTTTATATTCATTATTCCTTGTGATGCAGTAATATTCCATGTATCACAATTTATTTAGTCCTTATTCAATTGGTAGACATTTACTTTTTAAAAAACAGTTCTTTGCTATTACAAAAAGTGCAACTATAACTTTTTTTGGGTGCAAGTAGGACTTTTCTTTGTCTTTGATCTCCTTGGGATATATACCTAGGAGTGGGATCTGTCAATCAAAGGTATGGACATTTTAATTGTGTTATAAATTGCTTTCTAGGATGACTGGACCAATTCAGAGATCCAATTATTAGTGTGTCTGTCTTTCTGCAACCCCTCCATTATTTACTATTTCCATCTTTTTTCATCTTCGCAAATTTATTGTGTATAAAGTGACACTTTAAAATTGTTTAGATTTGCATTTATTTTTCTACTTTTAGTAATAATGCTTTACTCAATTTGATCCTTACAACAGCCTTGTGAGATAGAAAGTATGTTTATATCCAGAGGAAAATGACAACCAGAAAACTGTTCAAGGTCATCAGAAGAGATAAGACATGAGCAGAAGTCTTTTGACTCCAAGTTCAGGGTTCTTTCAACTAATCTAAACCATTTTTTAGGCTATATTTTCTTAGGGTATAGATAACACTGCATTTCTCTTTTTGGTGGTTTGGAGAAATCTTCCTTATGCCAGACATGATTGTTAATAGTTTGTAATTCTTCTTTTGATAACTTTTCTTATCTTTTGATTACTTATCAAATACAAAATGGTTATGTTCTTAAATATTTGTTTTAATTCTCTAAATAGCTTGGATATGAAATGCTTATCAGATATATTCTACAACTTCCCTTGACCTAGCTGAATTAATTTTGTTCTTGTAGAAACATTTCAATTTCATGAACTTAGAATGATCTATTTGATCTTTTGGAATTGCTTCTATCCCTTATTTGGTTAAGAAATCTCTCCCTGTCATAACTGTGAAAAGTATCTAATCTAGTTCTCACCTAATTTTCTTTGCATATTCATTTTGAACTGATTGTGGTATGTGGTATAACATATTGGTCTAAACCCTGGTTTAGGAAGATTTCTTTGTGTGTGTGTGTGTTAAGTGTCTGAGGCTGGATTTGAACCCAGCTCCAGGGCTGGTGCTCTATTCACTGTGCCACCTAGCCGCCCCTATTCAACCCAACTCTTGACTTCTAGGGCTAATGTCCCCTTAAATCCATAGTAGACTCAATTCTCAGATGCCAGGGGTCACATTCCTTAGAACTGCCTTCAATAATTCTCTTTCTATTCTCTGAGTGAGTAGTTCAACTGCAAGATGCCATGTCAGTGCATTTGAGGGAAGAGGGAAGAATCTTTTCCTTATCTCTCGCCTCCTTCTGATACAGACACAGGGGTCACAATTCACAAAACTGTTCTGGGGTTTGTCTCTTGGGATGGCAAGTGTACCTTTTTAAGGCCACCATGGGTGTTGTCAATCTTTTGCCGGTGAGTAGCAAGGTATTCTTCCAATTCCACCAGGGAAACATCTTTACATTTCCTAAGGCATTCCCTTTTTTTTTATTTTTCATTTCATCAAAGAGTGATCTTTTCACTCATTTTTTTTTAACATTAACTATCCTATGACCTCTGGCATCTGCCCCTTTCTTTAATTAAATCAATTGGGTTGTGGTGGGGATCAGTTGGTTAGGGACCAACGCATTCCACTCCTCCTCCAGTAAATAAATACATAATTTATACAGATTTATTTCAGCATGGAGATGGTGAGGGACATATTGATAGCTGGTGGGACCTAGAAAAGTCTCTTTTAGAAGGTGATCATTGAGTTGAGCTTTGAAGGGAGCTAGCAATTCCAAGAAATGGGGGCATGGGAAGAGCCTGGGAAAAGACTAGAGTTGGAATGTCACAGACAGGGAATGGAAAGTAGGCCAGTGTGGCTGGAATGGAGAGAGCATGAAAGATAGGTTGTTACTAAGAGAGGGCAAACTAAGGATAATGGGCCTGTACCAAGAAGAGTCTGGATCCTAATTTCCCTGAACCTGGGAGATTTAGAGAAAATGTGTTAGAATCAAGTCTTAATGTCTAAGATTTGTAAAGTTGCAGGATATAAAATAAACCTACACAAATCATTAGCATTTCATTATACTTCCAACAGGAAGAGATAGAAAGAGAAATTCTATTTAAAATAACTACAGACAATATAAAATACTTGGGAGTCTACCTGCTAAGTCAAACCCAGGAACTACATGAACACTGCTATCAAATACTTTTCACAGAAAGACAGATCTAAATAACTGGAATTATATCAATTGCTCATGGATAGGCTGAGCCAATATAATAAAAATGACACTTCTACCTAAGTTAATTTATTTATTCAGTGCTGTACCAATCAAACTACCAAAGATTATTTTGTAAAGTTAGAAAAATTGAAAACAAAATTCATCTGGAAGAACAAAAAGTCAAGAATATCAAGGAAACCAGTGAAAAAAAGTGGAAAGGAAGGTGTCCCTGAAGCACCAGGTTTCAAACTCTATTACAAAATGGCGATCATAAAAGCAATCTGATATTGGCAAAGAAATAGAGTAGTAGATCAGTGGACTAGATTGGGCACACAATGCACAGTAATAAATAATCGTAGTAATCTATTGTTTGATAAACCAAAAGACCCCAGTGTCTGGGATAAGAACTCACCATTTGACAAGAACTGTGGAAAAAGCTGAAAAGCAATTTGGAAGAAACTAGGCATAGACCAATATCTCACACTAAATACCAAGATAAGGCCAAAAAGGAGAAAGTTTTTAGATAAAAAGGGTGATATCATAAGTAAATTAAGGAAGGATGGAAAAATTTGCCAGTCATATTTATAGATAACAAAGAATTTATGACCAAACGAGAGATAGAATCATGGGAAGTAAAATGGATAGTTTTGCTTACATGAAATTAAAATGCTTTTTTTTTTTTTTTTGCTTTTTGGAGGGCAATTGGAGTTGTGACTTGCCCAAAGTCATGTGGCTAGTAAGTGTGTCAAGCATCGGAGGCCGGATTTGAACTCAGGTCCTCCTGACTCCAGTTTGCACAAATAAAACTAGAGGAGCCAAAAATTAGAAGGAAAACAGGAAACTGGGGAAAAATTTCAGAGCAAGTTTATTGGATAAAGTCCTCATTTCTCAAATATATAGGGAACCAAGTCAAATTTATAAAAATAAGAGCCATTCTCCAGTTGATAAATGGTCAAAGGATATGGACAGGCAGTTTTTAGAAGAAGAAATCAAAGCTATCAATAGTCACATAAAAATGCTCTAAATCACTACTGATTAGGGAAATGAAAATTAAAAGAACTCTGGGATACCACTTCACATCCATCAGATTGTCTATCAGGACAGAAAAGGAAAATGACAAATGCTGGAGAGGATATAGAAAAATTGGGAAACTAATGCACTGTCAGTAGAATTGTGAACTAGATCAATCATCCTGGAGAACAATCTGGAATATGTCCAAAAGGCTATAAAATTGTGCATACCCTTTGACCACTACTAGGTCTGTATCCCAAAGAAATCAAAGAAAAGAGAGAAGGACTTCTTTGTACAAAAATATTATAGCAGCTCTTTTGGTGGTGGCAAAGAATTGGAATTCTCATCAATTGGGGAGTGACTGAACAAGTTGTGGTATATGATCATGATGGAATACTATTGTGCTATAAGAAATGATGACTAGGATAGTTTCAGGAAGACCTGGGAAGACTTAAGTAAACTCATGCAAAGTGAAGTGAGCAGAACCAGGAGAACATTTGTACAAAATTGAAAGGATGATCAACTGTGAAAGACTTGGTTACTCTGATTAAGACAATGATCCGAGATAATTTCAAAGGACCCATGAAGAAAAATTCTATCAAACTCCAGAGAGAGAACTGATGAACTCTGAATGCAGATTGAAGCATACTTTTTAAACTATATTTTTCTTGTTTGTTGTTTTTTTTTTGGTCTATATTTTCTTTTGCAGCACAACTAAAGTGTAGAAATATATTTTGCATGACTTTACATGTATAATCTGTATCAAATTGCTTGCCTTTTTGAGGAGGGAGGGAGAGAATTTGGAATGCAAGATGAAAAAAAAATGAACATTAACATTTTTAACACGTAATTTGGAAATAATATATTTTTTTAAAGCATCTGAGATTCAGCTTAGACAATGGCTCTTTTTTTAGCTGTTACTCTAACCCTTTTTCTACTCCTAGTGTTAGTGAGAGCTACAAAAGTCATTTCATCCATCTTTTTGCCTGCAGACAAGATAGCCTCTAATTCTGCCCATATGGAGTGATGGAGATTTTTGGGGTTGTCTCTTGTTCTGAATAATCTTCCACAAGCTGAGATAGTACATATTCTCTCCTCCTCGCTGTTATTTCTGACACATGTAGAAAAAGAAGGAGAAAGGATAGTAGAGTGGAGGAAACAGACTCTGGAGTCAGAGGATTTGATTTGAAATCTTATCTCCATTAATTATGACCTGTGTGATGTTGGGGGAGTCACTTAAGTGGCAAATCTGTGCCTCAGTTTCCTCATCTGTAGAGTGAGAAGTATGGACTAGGTAATCTCTGAAGTGCTTTCTAGCTCTAAATGACTATAATACCAAGACTCACTATCAAATTTGGAGTTTCTTTGTCATCTCCATGCAAGGGAAGCATGCTGGTCACGGAAAGAGCCAAATACCTGTGCATCCTTCCTGACTCTCACAGGAGTGTTGGAGGTTGAAATAATTCTTCTCCAGGTGGTAGGTGAGGCATGCTTGTCCCTCATATGGTAGGTGAGAGATTCCTGTCCCTCTTAGAGCTCTCAATACCTCTCAGTATCTTGTTAGGTGAATAGCTTCCACACTGAGTGGGTTTCCTCAATGCTCTTGGTGTCTCACTGGCTTTTCAGGTCTGGGATAATATCTTTTTTGTGTCCTAATAGGCTTTCCATTGTCAGTCAAGTTCCACAGAATCCTCCAGTGAACTTTAACCTGGAACTTTTTTTTTTGGCAAATGAAAGGCTGGCATTTGCATAACTGATTAAACCTGTGTTTTAAAATTAGGTTTGACTGGCTAACCCCCTTCATCTCTGCAGGGAAAGGATATCTCTACAGATAACTGCTGGCTGGGATGAAACCATAAAGGGCAGTGAAGCATGGATTCCCCTGAGTGACTGATGGGTCTATGTTGAACATCAGCTGCTCTTCCTCGGGGGTAGGAGGCAAAAAGATCTGTTCTAGGTGTTAATGTTCTAGGTGTGGGCAGGTTTGCTCAACCTGTTCTGAGGAGGTCATATTATCAAGGACTTAGATCTGGAGGAGACCTCAGATACCATCTAGTACAACTTCTTCACTTTTTTCATATAAGGAAACTGAGGACCAGCAAGACTAACTGATTTGTCCAAGGTTACCCAGATGGTGCCCAGTTCTTCTGACCCAAAGCCTGCAATTTTTCTAGGAACCTCCCTGGGGGGTGGGGGTAGTGGTAAACTAGGAATCCTGAGAAACAAGTCCAATGTCAGGTCTTTGTGCTTGTGAGCCTGCTGCAGGGTTAAAGGTTTATTAGTTTATTAGTTAGTTGACTGCTGGATACAACTTCTTGTTTCAAGCTTAACAAATATGCATTTATTAAGTTCCCACTGGGTGCCAGGCACTGTGGTAAGCACTTTTACAAATACTATCTCACTTAGTCCTCACAACAATCCTGGGTGGTCAGTGCTGTTATCTTCCCATTTTACAGTTGAGAAAACTGAGAAATACTGTAAACTCTAAACTGAGACAGCTGTAAAATGACTTCCTCAGGGTCACACAGCTAGTTAGTGTCTGAGGCCAGATTTATACTCAAGTCTTCCTGGCTCTAGACCTAGTGCTCACCTGTATACATACTGTCTCATCTGATCAAAGCGAAAGCTAAAAGGCATCCTTGTTCTCAAAAGTGATCACAGTCTAAA
Organism: Petaurus breviceps papuanus; assembly: GCF_028583685.1. Lineage (NCBI taxonomy): Eukaryota > Metazoa > Chordata > Mammalia > Diprotodontia > Petauridae > Petaurus > Petaurus breviceps. The sequence continues at coordinate 44,050,661 of NW_027185798.1, forward strand.
GGGGCCGGATAGAAGTTAATTGACTTGCCCAGAGTCACACAGCTAGTATATATCTGATGCTGGATTGAAACTCATGTCTTCCTGACTCCAGCCCCAGTGACTTCTTACTAGATATGATCTCTGTGATTGGGTCAGGAAGAGACTAATGGGATTGGCTCACCAAACAAATTGCTCAAATTTCTGCAGGCTTATGGTAGAGGAATTCCAACACTCAGTCCAGCAGTAAAGTAGTCAACCTTCTGCTCCTTGAAGACCCTTGACCCTGTGCCAGAGGGCAGTAAGGGAAGAAGTGGGGGTCCAGAGGTAGGGTCATACTCTCTGTCCTCTCATCAACCATGTCATTGAAGAGATAACACATCCAAATAAGACCAGAGAGGATTACACTGAAGACAGACCTGGAAAACATGGACATAGAAAGATAGTCACTTGAAAGAAGAAAAGCTTTGATATATGTTTCTCTGTGAATCATAAAAGATTTCTGTCTATGGATTCAAGAAAAGACTTCTTTGAATGATTTTTTTTTTTGCTTTTTGGAGGGCAATTGGCTTGCCTAAGGTCAGAGGGCTAGTTTTGTTGTGTGTGTTAAGTGTCTGAGGCTGGATTTGAACTCAGTTCCTCCTGACTCCAGGGCCAGTGCTCACTGTGCCACCTAGCCACCCCCTAAGATAAGACTTCTAATAACCAATTGTGAGTGTTGAGTTTACCACATAGTCTCTACATATATGTCTCACTTCAAGTTTGAGCCTACTCACCCTACAGTCCTTGTGTATGCAGTGAGAAAATATGCCCTAGTTTTTTTCTTTTTCTTTTGAAGGGGGGGGGAGGGCAAAGAATATTTCAAACCATGTAGGTGGTGCATTAGATAGAGTGTTAGGTCTGGAGTCAGGAAGATCTGAGTTCAAATCCATTCTTATAGATTTACTAGCTATGTGACCCTGGACAGGTCACTTGACCTCAGCTATAAAATGGGGATAATGACAGCTTCCACTGTTGTTGTTGTAAGGATCAAATGAGATAATATTTATAAAGCACTTAACATAGTTCCTGGCATGTGGTAGGTACTAAATAAATGCTGATTCCCTTTCCCTACCAATTGATCTTATTATATATACAACCTTACTAAATACTCTTTCTAAAAGACAATTGAGACTAATGTCTGATCATTCCCCAGTTGATAAATGTTCAAATGATATGGATAGGAAGTTTTCAGGGGAAAAAATCTAATCTATCAATAATCTTATAAAATGTTGTAAATCACTAATAATTAGAGAAATGCAAATTGAAACAACTCTGAGGTATCATCTCATGCCCTTCAGATTGGTTAACATATGTGTTAAACAATGATAAGTGCTGGAGGGGATGTAGGAAAGCAAGTGCACTAATGCATTGCTGGTGGAACTATGAACAAGTCTAACAGTTCTGGAGAACACTTTGGAACTATGCCCCCCAAAGCTATAAAACTGCATATCCTTTGGTCCAACAATACCACTATGAGTTCTATGCTCCAAGAAGATTAAAAAAAAGGAAAGGACCCATATTTACAAATATTTATGGCAGCTCTTTTTTTGTGGTGGCTGTAGCAGCAAGCACCCTAGCATACCCAGGATGACTGCTAGCGCATGTTCTTAGATCTGCTTTTCTAAAGGAAAGCAACTCAAAATGGGTTAACAATCTTACTTTAATTAAACATATATTATTTACCTAGTTCAGGGAAAAAAGTCAGCACCCTGAACTTCAGAGAATACCAACAGAAGTTACAACAGAAAATAACATAATTCAGCAAACAGGGCTTCTAGCTGTCTGACCATTACATCCATATCTAATACCAGAGAGGGAAGCACCAACATCTGGGTTTTCAAAGCCGGTGCGGGGGGAAGAGGGGAAAGGGGGGGGAGCTCAACAGCTGCCCAGAGTCTCATCTGGCCAAATCACAACTCTTTCCAAAGTGAGCTCCAAAGCAAAACCTTTCCTGGGTTAGATAATGTCACGACTCTCTTGACCCACTGCCCAATCACAAAGTAACAAGGTGTGGGCATTCCTGAAAAACAAGCCTCCTGCCACAGGGCTCCATGTGACCACATTCAGCCTATTATGGGGCAGAGTATATTTTCAAATCAGGGAAGGTTCTCAGATTCACTTAAACCTATCAAGGGGCCAAGGGGCAGGGAAGATCTTCAGATTCCCATTACAATGACAAAGAATTGGAAACTGAGGGAATGCTCATCAGTTGTGGAATAGTTGAACAAGTTATGGTATGTGAATACGACAGAATACTGTTGGGTTGGGTTATAAGAAATATAAAGGGGATGGCTTCAGGAAAAACCTGGGAAGATTTATATGAACTGATGCAAAGTGACATGAGCAGAACCAGAAGAACAATGTACACAGTAAAAGCAGTATTGTAAAGAAAATCAGTTATGAAAGACTTAGTAACTCTGATAAATCCAATGATTCACCATAATCCCAAAGGATTTATGACATAAAGTACTATCCACCTCTGGATAGAGAATTGATGGACTTGTAAAGATTGAAGCATATTTTTTCCTTTATTTTTCTTGTGATTTTTTTGGAGGGAATATGATTAATGCAGAACTATGTTTTTCATGACTTCATATGCATGATAATATTGTATTTCTTGCCTTCTCATTGAGTGGGTGTGTGGATGTAGGGAGAGGGAAAATTTGAAACTGAAAATAGAAATAATACTGAAAAAGAGGGACTATTGCATAATAGTTAATAAGAAGTATACTGGTGGTGGTTTATGGATTATAGTATTCAAAATCCCAGTGACCTGTAGGGTTACTCCTAACTTTGAAAGAAGCAATAGTCAACTACACTTGGAGGCGTGATCCACAACTATCAGTTACAACTGAGGGAATGTACACCTCTATTCACACAGGGAAAGTTTGCTAAGAAGCTGGACTGGGGTAGAGCCAAGATGGCATAGTAGCAGAATTAAGTTAGTTACAGTTAGCTCCCCCCCACCAAAATTCTCCAAATAGACCTAGAAAATGTATTGGACCAAATCCTGATGAAGAAATCTAAGATGTCACAGTGAGTCATTTTTCCAGCCCAAGTCAGTGTAGAAGGATAGGTCTAGAGACATAGTAGATAGGGCAAGGAGCAAAGCATTCAGAACATTCTAGTGTAGGGAGACAGCTGTGTACCTGGGCAAGAAGGTTACCCCAGATGCATACTGGGGTACCTCAATCTCAAGCATGCAGAGTTCAGGAAAACAGGTGTTAACTGGTAACTTTGTCACTTAATACTCAATTTTAGTGACAGATCCATGACGAACTGAGGAAAGGACTTTCCCTAAGGCTGATATCCTGGAGTGAGGAGTTTAACTCAGCAAGGATTAAATTTGGAAGCTAGCAGCAGCAATGTGACTCTTACCCCAAGAGTAGAGTGAGGTCTCAGTTTTGGCTTCCAGCTCAATTTGCAGACTGCAGAAAATTAACTGAGGTAGAAATTCCACACCAAAAGGAAACCTATAGTTCTGTCATTCTGAATCAGCAGGGCTTTCCAGATGCTTGATAGCAGTCAAGTTCAGAAGAGCACAGAGCATGGCCTAAATATAAAGTCTGAAGTCGGAAAGTAGGCTGGAAAGAATAAACAAACAAAAAAGAAACCCACCATAAAAAGGTATTACCATGAGAGGAACACTCAAGATACAAACGCAGAAGAAGAGAATGATTGCAAAACATGTACAAGTAAAGCCTCAAAAATAGCTTGGATGCAAATTCAACTAGAATTCTTGGAAGACAAAGCAAGAGCATAAAAAAGAGTTAAAATATTTTTTTTTATAAATGAAAAGAGAGCACTAAAGCAAATAATTGGAAAAGAAACAGGAGTTATAGAAGAAAGAATTGGAAAGGGGATTAACAAGTTTTATACAAGAGGTACAAAACCTTGCCCAAGCAACAAAGTCCCTGAAAAAGAATGCACCAAATTGAATTCTATTAGACAACAAGACTACAACTAACTCCATGAAGCAATAAGAAATGTTAAAAATAAAGTAAAAAATAAATGAAAATGCTAGATATCTCATAGCAAAAACAACTGAACAGGAAAACAGATTAAGGAGAAAAAAATGTAAGAATGATTGTACTACCAAAAGCCATGACCCCCCAAAATAAAAAGAACCTAGTCATCAATCTTAAAAGAAAATTGCCTAGATCTCTTAGAACCAAAGGGCAAAGTGGAAATATAAAGAATCTACTGAATACCTCCTGAAAGAACTCCGCAAATGAAAACTTCCAAGAATATTATAGCTAAAATCAGAGCTTCAAAGAAAAAAATGCCGCAAGCTGTCAGAAAGAAAAAATTCAAGTACCATGGAGCCACAGTCAGGATCATACATGATTTAGAACCACCACTAGAAAGGAGCAGAAAGCTTGGGATACAATATTGCAGAAAAGATATAGGGATTCAGCCAAGAATAACTTACCCATCAATATTGACTGTAATCATACTGGGGAAAACCGAATTTTTAATGAGATAGAGGATATCTAAGCATTCCTGATGAATAGACAGAGCTGCATAAAAGCATTGGAGTGCAAACACAGGAGTTAAGAGAAACATAAAAAAAACCCTATAAAAACACAAACAAATGAAAAAAATGACTAAGGAATAAGCAAAGATAAACAGCTTACATTTTAACATGGAGGGATGATACATATGTACTCTATGAATCCTATTACCAGACAGAAGGCTTGGGAGTATTTCTATTATGTCTTGATCTTAAAAGAAGAATAGAAAGGGAGAGGAAAGGGGTGGAAAGGAAAAGAAGGTTAGGGAAAATCATCTGACATAATCAGCATTCACAAATAGAAGTCTATATACAAGGAGAAAGGACTGGGGGAATGACTGACGCTTCATCCTCACTCTCTTCTGAACTGGTCAAAAGAGAAGAATCTACAAACACAGAGTCGGGTACAGAACCACATTTCACCTAACAAGATAAAAGGAAAAAAAGGGAAGAACAGAATAAGGGAGGGATTAATCCTAAGCAAAACATACTAAGGATATGAGAACCATTTAAAGCTCTTCTTGAGATTGTCCTTGTTGTTTGTCCTTCGTTCTTGAAGAGCCCTATCCCATCAGGAAGATGATGACGTGACATGCAAGTGAGTTGAATTTAAGTGAGGCAGCACTGTGCAAAGTCACCAGCCTCACTTTCTTCCCTGGAGTCATCTGGGTCCAGTGGCAATATATAGATCTGGAGGACTGAATGTATTTCCAGATGCAGTGGGAGACCTTGGTCTTCTTAAATTAAAGTCTTTCTCAGGTCTCAGTTCATCTGAGGTAGCACATACTCAGTGACTAAAGGCTAGGTAAGAATTGATGTGGCAAAGAATTGGAATCTCAAGGGGTGTCTATCAATTGGGAAATAGCTGAAAATGTTTTGGTATATGAATGAGTTGGAATACTATTTTTCTATAAGAAATAACGCAGGGAATTGTTTCAGAGAAACCTGAAGAGTCGTATGAACTGCAGAGTTGGCCCAACAGAAGCAGGAGAACAATTTATACAATTTTAATTTATAATGTTTGAGGGATGCTGTGGTGAAATGGATGGTTAGGCAAAGCTCTTAGCTTTCAGGAATAGTCCTAGGCAGAAAATGCTCACTGGGCTCTGCCTTTGCCAGAATGTGGCCAGATAGCAGAGGGCGATCTTTTTAAACTTCTTGAAGGAACAGAAGGAGTGGGCCCACAGAAAGTCTTCAGGATACTCAGAACTTCTGAATCCAGTGAGACTGATGATATGGTTAACTGCTGAAAGCCTTCCTTTCTTTTGGACATGGCTAGGCTTTTCTGTGATTGCTGCTGACCTAAGCAACCTTTCTCAAATTTGGTTTCTTGGCATTGGTAACTCCAAACCTCCTTCTTTCTTCTTTCGTTCTGATCTTTTTTCCCCCATTCCCTAAAACAGCCTGACCCATGATTTTGCCTGCTTGTGTCCCTACTTGATAAGATTGTGACTAAAACCAATTAATCAAGAAACATTTATTAAATACTTATTATGTGTCAGCACTATGCCAATTGCTAAGGATGCAAAGAAAAAAAGAAACAATCTCTGTTGTCAAGAAACTTACATTCTATCTAGGATTTAAGTCATCAGCAAGGGTCTTCACTTAGAGTACTCTGCTACCATGCCCAAGCTACTACCACTTTCCTTTCCTTAACTCCTCCTCCAATTCACTATTTAAACTAAAGCATATGATAATCTTTCCCTTGAAATTGCATTTCTTGCTTATCTCTTGAACATGATCTCTGAGCTCTAAGAGTAAGGAACGTTGTCAAGCTCTGCTCTCTATAGACCCCAGGAACTTCTTGATGCTCAGAAAATGTTAAATAATAACCATCAGCAGAAAGCATATAGGACTAACCTGCTGAAAATTTCATTTTCATACTTGCTCCCACAATCTGAAAGACAGAGCAAACTAGATTATCTCCTTCCTTCCCCGTACAGACAATCTCATCACCTCTGCACCATCGACCGCATAGCCAAGAGCCAAGCTATTGCTGGCTCTTTATAACAGATGTGAAATGAACCTTAGGAGAGGAGTGAAGAGTTGCTATTCCAACCCAATGGAAAGCTCTGTTCAGTGTAACGAATTACAGAGTCAGAGCATTTTACCCCTCTGGCTTAAGTAGGGAGTCTCACTCCCTGGCCCAGGCAGATAGGAGCTTTCTTTTATTATTAAAAACTCTCAGAGAAGAGGCTTGTCCATTGGGACAGAGGAAAGCACTGAAGATAACTCCAGGGCCCCCATCAGTCTAGGACCCACTTAGAGGGAAAGTTTGCTTTCCCCCAGGGGGCCCAGTGGGTGAGTTGCCCTCTTTACATTTTTCCCAAGTGTGGAACAGCTGTAGACTGAGCTCCTGAAAATTCTGCTGAGTGACCTGGCTGCCAGGTCATATTGCTAATCGAGTAACTCTGGGAAGGGTTCCCCCCCCCCCCCCCCCCCCCCCCCCAATTGCATTTAAAGGACACTCTTCTGGTTCTTTTGCAGAAAATGATTTCTGTCTTTTTCTTGAATTCCCAGAAAGCTGATTCCCCTTAAAGAGAAAGAGGGGTCATGTTTTTTGTGCTCTAACTCACTGCTCAAAGACAGCAAGCATTATTACAAAGCCTCTGCTTTCCACTTTGCTCCCCTGGTCTCGTGTGCACCTGATTAATTCTCCTCGTTCCTGGCCCCTGGCTTTGTTCCTACTTTCCAGGTGGTTGCTTTCATACTGCTTCCATTTGCGTTGCCCCTTCAGTCCTAGCTCCTGCCTAATTCCTTGGCCTTGATGTTCTAACTTCTTCCACTTTTCTCAGGTCTGCTTAATAAAGAGAAAGCCCAAGCGCTGGTCTTATCCTGTTCCCGACCATAGCAAGAATTCTTTTTTTTTTTTTTTTAAAGCAATCAGGGTTAAGTAACTTGCTCAAGGTTACATGGCCAGTTATTTCTGGGTGTGGTGCTGAGTATCTGAGCCCAGATTTGATCCTCAGGTCATCCCGACACTGGAGCCGGTGCTCTTACTCACTGAGCCACCTGGCCGCCCCTAAGCAATTGGGGTTAAGTAACTTGCTCGAGGTTACACGGCCAGGTGTTTCTGGGTGGGTGCTAAGTGTCTGAGCCCAGGATTTGATCTCCAGGTCATCCCTACACTGGAGCTGGTGCTCTTACTCGCTGTGCTACCTGGCCACCCCGATAGCAAGAATTCTTAAAACTAGTATCTGTGAACTTGTTAAATTTTTTTTAATGGAATTGGTTTTGGAATCCATGCATTTTGTTTTATGCATTTAAAAACATTCTTCCAAGAAGTGGTCCATAGTTTTTACCAGTCTTCAAAGGGATCCATGACAAAAATAATTAAGAAGCCCTGGGAGCCTAAGTTATTGCAGCTGGCCATTAACTCTTTTTTTTAAACAGTTAATACTCTTTTTCTCACTTATTTTTCAAAAGTTTATTTATTTACTTTTAGTTTACAACATTCAGTTCCACGATCCCTTGGGTTTAAATTTTCTCCTCCTCCTCCTCCCTCCCCTCCCCCACCATGGTGGCATGCAATCAAATATAAGGTCTACAAATACCTTCACATTAAACATTAGTCAGGTTGTAAAGAAGGATTATAGACAATGGAATAGACAATGAGAAAGAAGAAACAAAACAAAAAAAGAGAGAGAGAGCAAGGAGTTTGCTTCAGTCTTCATTCAGACTCTGTAGTTCTTTCTCTGGATGTGGATATCTCTTTCTGTCATGAGTCTTTTGGAGTTGTCTTATATTTATTGCTGAGAGGAGCCCAGTCTATCAAAGTTGGTCATCACATATATGTTGTGTCTGTAATTGTATCCAAATTTCTCCTGGTTCTCCTCTTCTCAATCAACATCCCTTTATATAAGTCTCTCCAGGTTATTATGAAGTCTGCCTGCTCCTCATTTCTTATAGCACAATAGTATTCCATTACATTCATATACTACAACTTGTTTAGCCATTCCCCAATTGATGGGCATCCCCTTGATTTCCAATTCTTTGCTACCACAAAAAGAGCTGCTATAAATATTTTTGTACATACAGGTCCTTCTCCCACTTCTCTGATCTCTTTGGTATACAATCCTTGAAGTGATATTGGTGGGTCAAAGGGTATGCACTTATTTATAGCCCTTTGGGCATAGTTCCAGATTGCTCTCCAGAATGGTTTAATCAGTTCACAACTCCACCAACAATGCAATAGTGTTTCAATTTTTCCACATCCTCTCCAGTATTAATCATTTTCCTGTTTTGTCATCTTAGCCAATCTGATCAATGAGATGTGGTACCTCAGAGTTGTTTTGATTTGCATTTTTCTAATCAATAGTGATTTAGAGCATTTTTTCATATGCTTATAGATATTTTTAATTTCTTTCTCTGAAAATTGCCTGTTCATATCCTTTGACCATTTATCAATTGGGAATGTCTTGTATTCTTACAGAGTTGACTCAATTCTCTGTATATTTTAGAAATGAAGCCTTTATCCTCTAGAGACACTGGTTGTAAAAATTCTTTCCCAATTTTTCACTTCCCTCTTAATCTTGGTTACATTGGCTTTATTTGTATAGAAACTTTTCAATTTAATGTAATCAAAATGATCCATTTTGCATTTCATAATGCTCTCTAACTCTTGTTTGGTCATAAAATCTTCCCACCTCCATAAATCTTACAGGTAAACTATTCCTTGCTCTCTCAGATTGCTTCCAGTATCAGCCTTTATACCTAGATTGTGCACTCATTTTGACTTGATTTTGGTATGCGGTGTAAGATATTGGTCTATGCCCAGTTTCTGTCATACTATATTCCAGTTTTCCCAGCATTTTTTGTCAAATAGTGAGTCCTTATCCCCAAAACTGGGGTCTTTGGGTTAATCAAATAGTAGATTACTATAGTCATTGACTGCTGTGTCTCTTGTACCTAATCCATTCCACTGATCCACTACTCTATTCTTCCGCCATTACCAAGTAGTTTTGGTGGCTGCTGCTTTATAATACAGATTAAAATCTTGTATGGCTTGGCCACCTTCCCTAACATTTCTTTTCATTAATTCCCTTGATATTCAGGACCTTTTGTTCTTCCAAGTGAATTTTGTTACTATTTTTTCTAGCTGTATAAAATAATTTTTTGGTAATTTGATTGGTATGGCACTAAATATGTAATTAAATTTAGGTAAAATTGTCATTTTTTATTATATTAGCTCGATCTAGCCACAAACAGCTGATATTTTTTCCAATTAGGTCTGACTTTATTTGTGTGGAAAGTGTTTTGTAATTGTGTTCATATAGGTCCTGGGTTTGTTTTGGCAGGTAGATTCCCAAATATTTTATGATGTCTAGAGTAACTTTATTTTTTTATTTATTTATTTTTTTTGTCTTTCTTGGAGGGCAATTGGGGTTAAGTAACTTGCCCAAGGCTGGAGGCTAGTATTTTTGTGTGGGTGTTAAGTGTCTTAGGCTGGAACCGAACTCACTGTGCCACTTAGCCTCCCCTAGAGTAACTTTAAATGGAATTTCTCTTTCTACCTCTTGCTGTTGGATTTCATTAGAAATATATAGGAATGCTGAGGATTTATGTGGGTTTATTTTATATCCTGCAACTTTGCCAAATTTATTTATTATCTCAAGTAGTTTTTTTACTTGATTCTCCAGGATTCTCTAAGTATGTCAATCATATCATCTACAAAGAGTGATAGCTTAGTCTCTTATTTGCCTTAATTTTATTCCTTCAGTTTCTTTTTCTTCTCTGATTGCTACTGCTAACATTTCTAGTACCAAACTGAATAAGAGGTGGGATAGTGGACATCCTTGTTTCACCCCTGATCTTATTGGAAATGCTTCTAACTTATCCCCATTACATGTAATACTTGATGATGGTTTTAGATAGATGCTACTTATTATTTTAAGGAAGACTCTATCTATTTCTATATGTTCTAGTGCTTTTAATAGGAAAGGGTGTTGTATTTTGTCAAAAGCCTTTTCTGCATCTATTGAGATAATCATATGATTTCTGCTAGTTTTGCTGTGGATATGATCAATTATACTGATAGTTTTCCTAATTTTGAACCATCCTTGCATTCCTGGAATAAATCCTACCTGATCAAAGTTTATTATTCTTGTGATAAGTTGCTGTAGTCTTTTTGCTAATGTTTTATTTAATATTTTTGCATCTATATTCATGAGGGAAATTGGTCTATATTTTTCTTTCTCCGTTTTCTCTCTTCCCGATTTAAGTATCAGTACCATATTTGTGTCAGAAAAAAATTTGGTAAGACTTCTCCAATTTTCCTAAATAGTTTGCAAAATATTAGAATCAGGGGGATGGAGCCAAGATGGCGGAGTCAAAGCACGACCTTCCTGCAGCTCTGGCTTCCACCCTCCCCAATCCATGTAAAAAGGGGACTCTAAAAAAACTTTGGAGCTGCAGAACCCACAAAACGACACAGAGAAGCTAACCTCTCCCTGAGGACAGCCCGGTAGGCTGGCAGGAATCCAGCACAGAGCTCTGGGAGCCAAGCCCAGCCCCACCGAGGCTTTAGCCCCAGGGCGGGCCAGACCAGCTGCTGGCCAGAGGGACTCCAGATCAGCAGCTGCTGTGGCCATTTCCAGACTTATCAACACATAGACAGAAAGGACAAAGTGAGAGGTCACTGCAGTCTGGACTTTGGGACCAGTAAGTGGGAGTGTGTGGCTTTTACCCCCAGGGCGAAAAGCCACTGAGATGCCAGCACAGCCAGCCAGTGCCACATGGCAGCTTCATCTCTTGGCCTGCAGAGTGTAGGGGGACCAAGCACCAGTCTGAGGGGTAATCGCTCTTGCTTTAACCTGCTTGGATCTGGATTGCAGTCTAGGGTGGAGGTTCTGGGGTGTGTGTCCAGTTTGTGAGAGCGTGTGGAGACCTCAGAGAGGGCACCCATGTAATACCTCTGGCAGCTGAAAAAACCCAGCGTTTGGGACGAAAGCTCCCCTGTCTGGTGGCAGAGTCCTACTGTGGCAAAAAGCCCAGAAGTCAAGTAATTGAGTGGCAAAATGAGCAGGCAAAGGAAACAAAGCAGACAGAAGATTCCAACAATACACTCCTATTTTGGAGACAAAAAGGAGCAAAGCATGGAACAGGAGGAAAACAGTGAAGTCAGAACTCCTGCACCAAAAGCTTCAAAGGAAAATACAAGCTGGTTACAGGCCATAGAGGACCTTAAGAAAGATTTTGAAAACCAAATACGAGAAGTAGAGGAAAAATTGGGAAGAGAAATGAGAACAATGCAAGAAAATTATGAAATGAGAGTCAACAGCCTGACTGAGGAAAATAATACCTTAAAAAACAGACTGACTCAAATGGCAAAGGAGGCTCAAAAAGGCAATGAGGAGAAGAATGCCTTAAAAAGCCAAATTTGCCAGATGGAAAAAGAATCTCAAAAGCTCAATGAGGAGAATCATTGCTTCAGAATTAGTTTGGAGCAAATGGAAGCTAATGACTTTATGAGAAATCAAGATGCTTTTAAACAGATCCAAACAAATGAAAGAATAGAAGGCAATGTGAAATATCTCATGGGAAAAACCACTGACCTGGAAAACAGATCCAGGAGAGATAATTTAAAAATTATTGGACAGCCTGAAAGCCATGACCAAAGTAAGAACCTAGAAATCATCCTCCAGGAAGTTCTCAAAGAAAACTGCCCTGATGTTTTAATACCAGAGGGCAAAATAGAGGTTGAAAGAATCCATCAATCACCTCCTGAAAAAGATCCCAAAAAGAAAACTCCTAGGAATATTATAGCTGGGTTCCAGAATTCCCAGATTAAGGAGAGAATATTACAAGCAGCCAGGAAGAAACAATTTGAATATTGTGGAAACACAATCAGGATAACCCAGGATCTGGCAGCTTCTACACTGAGGGATCGAAGGGCTTGGAATATGATATTCTGGAGGGCAAAGGAGCTGGGATTAAAACCAAGAGTCACCTTCCTGGCAAAACTGAGTATCATGTTTCAGGGGAAAATATGGTCATTCAGTGGAATAGAGGACTTTCAAGCATTCTTGCTGAAAAAACCAGAGTTGAATAGAAAATTTGACATTCAGATACAAGAAGCAAGAGAAGCATGAGAAGGTAAACAGGGAAAAGGAATCATAAGGAACTTATCAAAGTTGAACTAGTAACATTCCTACATGGACAAACAATAATTGTAACTTATGAAACTTTTCTCAGTAGTTGAAGGGATTAGAAATATATATATTTGTCTATATGTGAGGGTATATGGACATATGAATACATATGTGAATGTGTGTATATATGTTTACAGGTATACATAGATAGAGGGCACAGGACCAATTTAACAGGAAGGAATGATACTTAAAAGGTGAAATTAAGAGGTGAGAGGAATATAACGAGGGGAGATGGGGAGAGACAGATTGGGGTAAACTATCTGTGATAGTAATGGCAATTAAAGATTCCCCTGTATTGGCTTGGTTTTCAAATTGATTGTGTTAAAGCCCAGAGTTTGTTAATCCCACCTGTGGGATGGGCTTGTTGATGTGAAAAGAAAGTCCTGAACTGGGAGGAGCTGGTGATGTAGATTTGGAGAGACACTAGAGAGAGGCAGAAGATCTTTTTGGAAGCAGCACCTCGTGGAGAGAGAGAGACTAAGAGAATTGCTGGTGGCCGCTTTGAATTGCCCTGGACTTTTGAGACCTGCCCCCTGAGCTGCCAAGGACTGAGGAGACATGGCTGTTTTGCTGGTACTTTGTCTGTCTGTTTTGATGTTGTTTTGCCAGATTTGTCCACTGGTGAAAGACAGTCCTTTTGTTGAAGAAGTCCTGGAACCTGGCTGTTCGCTAAGAAGCCCTGAGACTGTCCTGCAGACAGAGAGTGAATACTGTCCACTGGTGAGGGACAGTGCTGTTGTTGCAGGGGTCTGGAGACTGTCCTGCAGACAGAGTGAATACTGTCCATTGGTGAAGGACAGTGCTGTTGTTGCAGGGGTCTGGGAGCCTTTCTGTTGGTTCAGAAGCCCTGAAGAAGGATTTTCTTGTTGTATGTTTACAGAAATCCTGGGAGAGGGCTTTGCTAATGTGTTCTGGGGTTCTAGGACTGTTCTACAGACAGAGGATAAATTCATGAAGGGAGTGGCAATGTATCTTATGGCCTTGCTAAGCCTTGTCTCCCCAGGAACTAAGATTGCTGAGAACTTGCCTCGTGTCAAGATGAAGAAAAGACCTCCATTTGGGTATTAAGTGCTGTGTTTAAACTTGATGTAACTCTGGGGTAGATTCAATTGTGATCCAGGGGTGGGGAACTTTTGACCTTATGTTTGGAAACTAATCTCCATTTGAGAAGAGGGGCTTTGTGGTGGACTTAATTAAGGTATAGCCTAGGGGTGGAGAAGTATTTAGAACAGAGACTTTGTAATTGATTGAATGATTGGAAGGTCCTGGGGTGGGGTAGTACTTGGAGATTATTTAATCACGCTTAGTAAATGCTGTATTTTGAATGATGTCATGTTTTGATCTTCTCTGTTCTGGGTTTGTCACTGAACAAAATAGAGAGCACCTATGCTGGTATTTTGAACCTGGGAAGTTGCCTTCTTTTGGCATTACATTACACTATCTCATACAGAAGAAGCAAGGGAAAATGGTTACAATGGAGGGGAAGAATAGGAAGGCAAAAGGGAATGGGTCAACCTTATTCCCATTGAATTTGGCTTGAGGAGGGAGTGAAATACACACTATATAAGGTATCTCACCCTCCAGGAGAATAGGGCGGGGGGAAGGGGGTGAGAGGGGGGATGATAGAAGGGAGGGCAGGCTGGGGGGGAGGGAAGTTGGAAGCACTCACTTTTGAAAATAGATGGAATCAAAGTAGAGAATAGAACAAGTGGGAGGTGGGATAGGAGGGAGGGAAATATAGTCAGTCTTTTACAATATATCTACTATGTTATTGTTTTGCATTAGCCACACATGTACAACCTATACTGAACTGCATATCTTTCTAGTAAGAGTGGGTGACAAGGAAGGATGGGAATGAATCTGGAATTGAAAGTTTTAAAATCAAATATTCAAATATATGTATATATATATGTAAAAAATATTAGAATCAATTGTTCTTTAAATGTTTGATAGAATTTGCTAGTAGATCCATTTGGCCCTGTAGATTTTTTCCTAGGGAGTTCATTGATGGCTTGTTCAAAGTCTTTTTCTGAGATGGGGTTATTTAAGTGATTTACTTCCTTTTCAGTTAATCTAGGAAACTTATATTTTTGTAAATGTTCATCCATTTCACTAAGATTGTCAACTTTATGTGCATACAATTGGGCAAAATAATTCCTGATTATTATTTTAATTTCCTCTTCATTGGAGGTAGATTTACTCTTTTCATTTTTTTTCTTTTTCTTTTTGGAGGGCATTTGGGGTTAAGTAACTTGCCAAGGTTACAAGGCTAGTTTTTTTTTGTGTGTGTGTAGGTGTTAAGTGTCTGAGGCCAGAACAGAACTCGGGTTCCTCCTGACTACAGGGCCAGTGCTCTACTCACTGTACCAGCTAGCCACTTCCTATTCTTTTCATTTTTGATACTCATGATTTGGTGTTTTTCTTTCCTTATTTTTATCATATTGACTAAAGGTCTATCAATTTTATTGTTTTTTTTTAATAAAACCAGCTTTTAGTTTTATTTATTAATTCAATAGTTTTCTTAATTTCAATTTTATTAATCTCTCCTTTGGTTTTCAGTATTTCTAATTTAGTATTTAATTGGGGATTTTCAATTTGTTCTTTTTCTAGCTTTTTCAATTGCATGCCCAATTTGTTGATCTCCATTTTCTCTATTTTATTGATGTATGCATTTAGGGATATAAAACTAAGAACTACTTTTGCTGCATCTCACAAGTTTTAGTATGTTGTCTCATTATTGTCATTCTCTTGAATGAAGTTACTGATTGTTTCCATAATTTCTTGTCTGACTCACTCATTCTTTAGGATTAAATGATTTAGTTTTCAATTAGTTTTTAGTCTATCTTTCCATGACCCTTCATTGCATGTACTTTTTATTACATCATGATCTGAGAAGGATGCATTAATATTTCTGCCTTTTTGCATTGAATTGTGAGATTTTTATGTCCTACCACATGGTCAATTTTTGTGTATGCACCATGTACCACTAAGAAGAAGGTATATCCATTTTTATCCCCATTCAGTTTTCTCCAGAGGTCTATCATATCTACCCTCTCTAAAATTCTATTTGCCTCCTTGATTCTTGTTTATTTTGAGGTTAGATTTATCAAGTTCAGAGAGGAGGAGATTGAGGTCCCCCTCTAGTATAGTTTTGCTCTCTATTTCTTCCTCTACTTCCCTTCACTTCTCTAGGAATTTGGATGCTATTCCACTTGGTGATTATATGTTAAGTAATGATATTGCTTCATTCTCAATGGTGCCTTTTAGCAGGATATAGTTTCTTTCCTTATCCCTTTTAATTAGATCTATTTTTGCTTTTGCTTTGTCTGAGATAAGGATTGCTATGCCTGCTTTTTTTTTTACTTTAGCTGAAGCATAATATATTCTACTCCAGCCTTTTACCTTTACTCTGTGCATATCCCCTTGTTTCAAATGTGTTTATTGTAGACAGCATATTGTAGGATTATGGTTTTTAATCTATTCTACTATATGCCTCTGTTTTTGGGAGAGTTTGACCCATTCACATTCACAGTTATGATTACTATCTGTGTCTTTCCCTCCATCCTATCCCCCCCCATCCATGCTTTTATTTCTCCTTTCCCCTCCTTAAGAATTTTCCTTTTGACTACCACCTCTCTCAGTATTCCCTTTCTATGCACCTCCCTCCATTTACCTACCCTTCCCCCTTACTACTATTTCCATCCCTACTAACCACCCTCCTGTTTTCCCCCTTACCCTTCCTACTGCCTGTAGGGCACAATAGATTTTCATACTCAATGGAGTATATTATTCCCTCCTTGAACCCAAACTGATGAGAACAAATTTCATACAATGCTCCTCTACCTCCTTCCTTTCCCTCTACTATCATGAGTTTTTGTGTCTTTTCCCATTAGAATCCTAAACTTAGCTGATTATGTTAATCCCTCCTTGATCCAAAACCAATGAGAGTAAAATTCATATAATGTTCATCTCCCTCCCTTCTTTCCCTCTATTATAGTATGTTTTTATGCCTCTTCATGTGGCATAATTTATCCTTTTCTGCCCCCTCTTTTCCTTTTCTCCCATTACAATCCCTTTGCACCCCTTAATAAGGTTTTTTTTATTATCAGATTAGTTCATTTATACCCACACCCTCTATCAATGTATGTCATTTTAAAATGTCATGATAATTATATAAATCTCAATATTGACAGGTATCAGCTTCCCATATAGGGATGTAAACAGTTTCCTCTTACTGAATCACAAATTTTGTGTGTGTGTGTGTGTGTGTTTTCCTTGTTTACCTTTTTATGTCTCTCTTGAGTCTTGTATTTGGAGATCAAATTTTCCATTGAGCTCTGACTTTTTCATCAGGAAAGTCTGGAAGTCCCTTATTTCATTGAATGACCATATCCTTGCCTGAAAGATTATCCTCAGTTTTGCTTGGTAGTTGATCCTTGGTTGTAGTCCAAGCTCTTTTGCCTTATGAACTATCATGTTCCAATCCCTCTGATCTTTTAATGTAGAAACTGCTAGGTCCTGTGTGATCCTGACTTATAGATGCTTGATATTTGAATTCTTTGTTTGTTTTTTTTTTCTGGCTGCTTGCAGTATTTTCTACTTGACCTTATAATTTTGGGATTTGGTTACTGTATTTCATGGGTTTTTCAATTGGGGATCTCTTTCAGGAGGAGTCCGGTGAATTCTTTTGATAACTATTTTACCCTCTGATTCTAGGACCTCAGGACAGTTTTCTTTGATAATTTCTTGGAGGATGTTGTCCAGGCTGGTTTTTTTTTTTCGTCATGGCTTTCCAGTAGACCAATAATTCTTAGATTTTTTTCTCCTGGATCTGTTCTCCAGGTTAGTTGTTTTTTCAATGAGATATTTTACATTTTCTTTTAATTTTTCAATTTTTATGTTTTGTTTGACTGATTCTTGGTGCATCATAGAGTCATTAGGTTCAACTTAACTGATACTAATTTTTAGTGAATTATTTTGCTTGGTTAGTTTTTGAAGTTTCTTTTTCATATGTTCAGATTTCATTTTTAGGGAGGTATTTTCTCCAGTTAGATTTTGAACCTCCTGTCCCAGGTCACAAATTTTACTTTTTAAGGATTTGTTTTCTTCAGTGAGATTTTTTTTTTGTATTCTGGCTAATGTAATTTTAAAAGAATTGTTCAATTTATTTTCTACCTCTATAATTTGGCTTTTAAAATCTCTTTTGAGCTCTTTCAAGAATGCTTTTTGGGCTTGAGACCAGTTTATATTTTCTTCTGTGGTCTCAGGTGTGGATATAGTTGATGATGCCTCCTGAAAATCATTCTTCTTGTTCACAATAGTAGCATTCAGTCGTCTTTGGTCTTCCCTTTCCAAGTTGTTTCTGGCCCATTGTGATTGCCTATTTCCTGGATTTTAAAGTAGATTTCTGCTTCTGGGGTACAGAGGGCTCTGACCCAGTCTTCTCAAGCTGGGAGCTAGGGGTCTGGTTGTTGACTTTGTGTACTGTAGCCTTTGGGTGTCTAGACTGAGGCCAAGGCAATCCTGGCCTAAGTGTTTCTAAGTGTTTCTCCTGGGTTACCCTGAGGCTCACAGAATTAGGTGTGGGGGAGGTGTGGTCTGACAACTTCAGGTTTCCACCTCTGTGCCCCTGGGCTAGAGCTTTGGGCAGGCTCAGCAACTGGCAACCTGCCCCACTGGTGTCTGCAGATTTCCTTGATTGTGTTAAGGCATACCTGGGCTTCTAGTGTTAGCTCTTTCTGGCTCCACTCCCCCTCCCCCCCCAGATTTTAGGATCTCCCTCTGGTCTGTTTGGACTCCTCCCACCCTTCACTTCAGACTCAGCATAGCTTCAGTAACACCCTTCCTCTAGGACTCCCAACCCTTTCACTGCTTCCACTCTTTCAGTATTTTACACTGCAACAATCTCTGGGTTTTCAGGGTCAGGGAGGTGGATTAGAGCAGCTAGGGTTTACTCTGCCATCTTGGCTCCTGGAAGTTCAGGTAGGTGATTTTTAAGCATCCAGTCTGTAGGCTGATAACCCCAGGAGAAGCTGCTGTTGCTCCTGAACTTTCTGTGACCCAGCTCCAACCAATCCTTCATCCTGCGGTGAGAAGTCTGCAAAGCCAGGGCTTGCTCTCTTTCCACTGTGATCTGGTCTCAGGTCTGTGCTGGTGCAGCCTGCATGCCTCATACTTGCTCTGCCCAGTCCAACATGAGCACTTTCCTGGACTGGGAATCTGCCACACTCCATCCCCCAATGGATTCTGTCACTCTAAAATCCATTTGGATTCACTTTTTAGAGATTACTGATAGAATTCACAGAGGAGCTCAGATGAGTTCCTGCTTCCACTTTGCCATCTTGGCTCTGGCCCTGGTCATTAACTCTTAACCTCCTCCTGCTTGGTGATGAGATGTGGTATTTTCCTGATCAACAACATACATAGTAAGCACTTGATTAACTTTTATTGATTGAATGATAGTGATGCCATGTAGAACCCAAGCAAAAGCTCAGAGAGCTGCCTTCCAGTCCAAGTGTCCAAGAGAGACTGATTTTACCCAAGGCCTCAAATCCTTTCTCTTAAAAAGAATAATTTCAATTTGATTTAGCCAGGACTCTGCCAGAACAAATGTGAATTCTAGCCCACACATGCACCCTTTTCTCCAATATACCAAAAATTCAATTTCAGTAAACAACCAGACCCAGCTAATTTAAATGTCTAATCCATTTAGATGGGTGCAACAATTAATTTAGCCAGAGACTAATTGCATGATTTGGATATCATCCCTCTGAATCTCTGTGATGTTGACTGCTTGAACCCATTCCTTGAGTGGCACCCAGCCATCCTTATTAAGGGCTTCCTTAATACTTTTTCTACACTGCTAGCCTCTTGGCCTCCATCAATGGAAATACTTCCTCCTGATAATGTGTTTGATAAGCTCGACTCCTGACTTTTAGTAAAACTCATCAAAGTTGATTGCTTTTAATTAAAGAGCTTGTGATCAAGGCACATATGTACAGATTAACTTACAGATTGTTAGATGTATTTCCCCTCCTTAGAAGGCTTGCAGGATTTCTGTGTATTCTTAGGATTCCATCCTCCTGAAGAGCCAGACATATTCTCTAGAGTCTGAAACAGCCCTCTTCTTTTTCTAGATTGATCCTCCCTGGAAGTTGGTAGTAGTTTCTTGGGGGCAACTGTAGAGATTGGGGTCAGATCAACTTTTTCATGCCTAGCCTTTCCTCTTTCCAAATGGAGATAGAAAGTTGAAACTAGACACATTCCCTGAGCACATGGAGTTTATAGTCTAGTGAAGGGGGATGACTCACTAACTTTAATGTTTTCACAGACTCTTTATTTTGAGTCTTGAATGGTTTGAACATGGGGCTTGGTACCATTTTGTTTGCTTCTTATGGTAGTTCTCCTGCTTGTCAGGGTTCTTCTAATACAATACTTTAGATGTAATCTAGTGAGGGTAGAGTCTAGAAGGATTATTACCTCCCTGGTTGTGGGTACTTTGTTTCTCAATGTAGTCTATGATCACATTAGCAAAGTTGCAAAGTCACACTGTTGACTCATAATGAGCTTGAAGTCCACTAAGGACACCAGATTCTCTTTTCACATGAACTACTATCTAGTCACACCCCAACTGGAACTTGTGAAGTTGATTTTTTGAATACACTGTGAGAGTGTGCATTTGTTACTATTAAATGTAATCTCATTAGATTCAGTTCAACATTTTAGCTTGATGAAATCTTTTAGTCCATCCAATGTGCTCCCTGGGCTATCACTTTTATGTCATCTACAATTTGATAAATATATCATTAATGTCTTTATCCAAGTCATTGATAAAATTGTTAAGCTGTACTGGACCAAGCACAGATCCCTGACGCATTGAAATGCTCATCTCTTTCCAAGTTGACAGCAAACCATTAATGACCACTTTTTGGGTTCAATCATTCAACTAGTTTCCAATCTAACTGCACTATTAACTAGCCCATGGCTTCTCAATTGAGCATTGGAGAGCAAGCTGCTCAAATTTGCTCATGTGGCTGAAGTACTGCCTTCTCTAAGTCTATATGGACAGCACCTCACTCTTAATTTTCTAGCAAGGAAGTGTAATATCTGAGTTGCCCACAAGATGGCATATTACTTGAGCTACTAGCCCATTGTTTGAAACAATTTCTTTCTAGCACAGGCATGAGATAATATCCCCTAACCTAAAAGAATACACTAATCTCATTGGCCACCGGAAAAGTACTCAGTATTCTGACACATAGGCTGGTCTCCCTACCACCAAGCTTATGGTTTCAGCATTTATGCCAAAAGCCTTGGTTTGAGTCCTGCTGGCTGGGTTTGGAACTATTCTAGGGAATGAAATATTACTCAAAATGTTAAAATATAAATTCTATAACTTGTACACAGCTTATGAGCCCCCATATCTTCCTGGTTTCCTCTTTTATATTTGTTGACCTCTAATCCCTGCCCAAAATTAATGGACTTAGAGTCTTAACACTCTATGACCAGTTCAATCCAATAAGCACTTATTAAGCACCTACTGGATGCCAATAACTGTGATGAGTTCTGGGGATATAATTAATAATAAGAGAGTCCTTACCCTTAAGGAGCTTGAGATCTAATGGGGGGGGGGAGACAACACACAAAAGGATAGAGAAAAGTTGGGGTGAGTGGTAGGTGGGGTGGAAACCAGAGGGTATCTGGTTCAGGGTCATCTTGTTTTGTGAAGATGAAATCAGGCAGAGCAGTAGGTGCAGAGTGGAGTGAGCCAAAAGGTCTGGTTTCTGTCCTCTATAAAGGATGGTATTGGGAGGAGTTTGTTATGCTACTCTGCAGCCCTCCAAACAGAGGGGAGAAGAGGCTGAGGGAGGTGGTGTCAGACAAGGCTTGAATGGGCAAGATAGTGGTCAGATTAGAAGTGATGAATTTGACTGCCCTGGGCATCTTGTTCTGTAGAGTTGAAACCAGGAAGAGCAACAGGTGAAGAGTAGAGTAAAAAGTCCAGTTTTTGCCCTCTATGATTCCAGAGTTTATTGCACAAAAGTGATAGGAAATAGGTCATGTGCTCTTATATGGAGACATCCTCCTCTATCAAGACCTAAACCTTCTCTTACTTCCCCTCCCAGGTCTTTGTGTGTGACAGCAGTATTCCCGGATTACATGTACTAGAAACTCATGAAAAGGAAAAAGAAGGAAGAGGATATCAGCACATATTTTAGGGTTATGGATTGAAAATGAGGAGAAAAGACAGGGATAGTAGTAAAGGGACTCTTGAGCTCGCCAGTCCAACAGGATTCATAACAACTGGCAGTCTTGGTCACTCAACATTCTTTCCTAGTTCCCTTGCAGTTCCACTCCTACCCCAGCCTCAGACTCTCCCCAAAGCATTGGTCCCCAGTTGTTTTGCTTGCTAGGTTTCCATGACATAGACTTGGCTTTTCTCATCTACCTCATGGAAGTCTAGCAATCCAATGGCAAGTGGCTGCCTGCCCCATCACTGTCCTGGTAGCCAGAATGTACATATCCAAATATAATGGAATGAGTCAATCAAAATTTATTAAGTACCTACTGTATGTCAGGCATTGTGCTAAGCACTGGTTTTACAAAAAGAGGCAAAATACAGTACCTGCCCTCAAGGAGCTTACTGTCTAGTGTGGGAGAAACATGCAAAGAAATATATGGAAAACAAGGTATATACAAAGTAAATAGGAAATAACCAACAGAGGGAAGGCAATGGAATTAAGAAGGATTGGGAAAGGCTTCCTGTGCAAGGTGGGATTTTAGGTGGGACTTAAAGGAAGCCAGGGAGATTAGTAGTCAGAGTAGAGAAGGGAGAGGATTCCAGGCATGAGGGACAGTCAGAGAGAATGCCTGGATCGGAGAGATGAAGTATTTTGTTCTTGGTACAGCCAGGAGACCAATTTCACTGAATCAAAGAGGACATGTAGGGGAGTGAGGTATAAGAAGACTGAAAAGGTAGGAGGGGGCTAGGGTATAAAAGACTTTGAATGCCAAACAGAGCATTTTGTATTTGATTCCAGAGGCAATTGGGAGTCACTAGAGTTTATTGAGTATGGGGGTGACATGATTGGACCTACACTTTAGGAAAATCACTTTAATGGCTGAATGGAAGGTCGATTGGAGTGGGGAGAGACTTGAGGCAGGCACATCTACCTGTAGACTATTGTAATAATACAAACATGATGTGATGAGTGTGAGGGGGAAGGAAGAGAGAAGGAAACCAGGTATGACAATAGACTTCTTCTCCAACTCATATGGTGCAGCTTCCTGTCCTAGAATTCATTCATGGAAGTACAGTTTCCACTGTGCTCTCTGGGTCCTAGAAAGAACTAGGTGCAGCCTCACTTTGGTGCTGTATTTTCAATCCTAGTCTACCTTTCTCTATAGCCACTTCCTGGGTCCTTTGATCTCCACTGAGAGGGAAAGGTAACACAAAAGAAACATTAGCTATTCCAAAGAACAGCATGAGAGATTGGTCAAATGTTGTACTAAGATTTAGGAAAGCTACATCTACATCATCTCCTTCATCTACCTGGAGAACCCTGTTAAGAGAAATAAGGTGAGTCTGGCCAGACTTTCTTCAGTGAAGCTGCACTAGTCCTTTGGGATTACCAGTTCTTTTTGCCAGGAATCAATGTCAAGGTCACTGATCTACAGTTCACAGACCCTTTTCTCATTTTAAAATTAGGTCAGTTGTCCTTATATCCTAGCAATCAAATATTGCTGGCTCAGCAAACACTGAGAACACGAGAGTGTAGTTTATCTGGGGCTGGTGACCCGGGAGTTATGGAGGATGGCTCAATGCTTTCTTACCATCTCCTTACATACCTTGGTTATCAAGTCTCTATTAGTCTTGTGAGGGGTAACTTGCAGTAAAGTTTGCCCATTCTGAAAAATCAAATCTAGAGTGGCTTCAGCATCCACGAGGCCTAAGTTTAGAAGTCACCTGACCTTACAGGAATCTGGGACTTAGAGCAGCGGAGACCAGTGCCACCTCAGCACAAGATATGTCAAATAAAGATAAAACTGCTTTCCTGGCCTTGCATTGGACACCCACATGTTTCCCAGTCCTTTGTCTCTGAGATGGATTCCCGAACTTAGGTTGTGAGCCCTACCAATGAGAGTGGAGGCCAGCTGGGTTTGGGCTTCTGTGTTAAAAGGTATATAACCATGGGCTTGCTTACACATGTTGCTCTCTCCCTGGCAGACATCATTTGAGTGACAGGGGCAGAGTACTTTCTCATGAGTAAGAATAAAGACCTTTTCTGATCTCAGACTCAGACTCTGAACTCTTTCATCTCACACAGTCTTTTATATTCTATCTTTCCCGGCCCTGGGAGCATCCTTCTTAACAAACACCCCTCTTTATCCCCCTTCACAATCAGAATCAAAATAAGAGATGAATAATAATAACAGCAGCTAGTACTTAACACAGGGCTTTAAGATTTGCAAAACAATCTCCAAATAACATCTCATTTGATCTTCACAACAACTCTGAAGGTAGGTTCTATTATTATTATCCCCATTTCAGAGATGGGGAAACTGAGGCAGTCAGGGGTTAAGTGACTTGCTCAGGGTCACACAGCAAGTGAATGTCTGAGGCTGGGTTTGGATTCGGGTCTTCCTGCCTCCAGGTCTGGCACTCTATCCATAATGCCATCTGGATTCACTTTCTGTTGCTTATTATTGCCGTCCAATTAAATCAGAGCAATAGCCCATCTCATATTGGATCATTCTCTTGACCACAATATAATTTACATTTTCTTGTTGTTATCTTTAGGTTTCCTTACCAGCTACTCAAACCTTAACACTTCCAATAATAATTGATCTCCTTGTTCTCTCTTGTCTCCTTCGAGACACAACTTAGGCTCCTCCTCACTCTCTGACCCCTTCTAGTCTATCTTGAACTGATTTTCTCTTTACTCCTCTGTGTCCACATTTAATTTTCATCCCTTAGGGCAAGGATTCTCATTTTTGTCTTAATATTCCTAGTGCCTAGCATAATGTCTTGCACATAATAGACATATTAGAACTTTGTTTAATTACATTTTTTGACTCTTATCGACATACTAGAGCCTTGGGCTAAATCTGATAAAATTAAATTTAGTAGTGATAAATATAAAGTCTTATATGTTAGTACTAAAAAAAAAATTAACAAATACAAGATACAGGAGGTAGCAATTCATGTGAAGAAAAGCTGGATGGTTTAGTGGACTACAAGTTCAATATAGGTCAACAGTATGATAAGACCAAAAAACCCCTAATGTTGATGGGGATGGGATCTAGACCCCTAAAAGGAAAAGACCACGCCATTGGGACCTGGTCTCCAAAGCCCCTGAGCCCAAATCTCTGGCATTTGCCTGGGGCACCTGGCCCATCCCAGTCAATAATCCTTTTAACTGCCCTTTCACCATGGCTCTCCAGCCAAAATACTCCTTCACTTGTCTGTATCTGGCCCACCCCAGTCCACTTTGATTACTTAATTAGCTTATTTGACACTCCTTAATTCCATCCCAGCCCCTTTCTCTGGACCACCCAGGCTACTTGCCACTCTTTAATCCCACTCTGATCTTCCCACTGTTCTTCTGTATAAAAGTGTTGATCTTTCCCTCATTAAATTGCATGGATTCTTAAAATCTGGCCCCCTTGTATTGGTTTCATGAATATGGCAGACTTACTGGGAATCTCACCCACCCCAACCAGTGTCATAATAATAAACTTGTATATTTAGACTGAAAGAAGGCTTGAGTGGTTGAATTCTTTTAAAGCACACTCCTGTCCTGTACCCTTGAATTTTAGGGTTCCTAGTACCCCTAGACCACAACAGTGTGATCTTGGGATGCATTAAGAGATTCATGGTATATATAAATAAGTGATGTTAATCAGTCAATAAATACCTACTTTATGCCAGCCACTATGTATTAGGGATACAGTGACAAAAAGGAGTTTTGCTGAGACACCTGGAATATTGGTTTTGGTTCCAAGTACCTTGTTTTTTGCAGAGCTTTTCTGCCAGTGGTTTATGCCTGCTACTGGGGAGGCTGAAGATACAGGATTGTTTGAGTAATAGACAGCCACTGAAATTTCTGAGGAGAAGATGACGTGGTCATGTGATAGTAATGGCATTTAAAGATTCCCCTGTATTGGCTTGGTTTTCAAACTGATTGTGTTAAAACCCAGAGCTTGTTAATCCCCCCTGTGGGTTGGACTTGTTGACTTGAAAAGAGAGACACGAACTGGGAGGAGCTGGTGACATAGATTTGGAGAGACAAGAGAGAGGCAGAAGAACTTTTTGGAAGCAGCACCTCATGGAGGCAGGGAGAGAGACTGAGAAGGATTGCTGAGTGCCACTTTGAATCGACCTGGACTTTTGAGACCTGCCCCCTGAGCTGCCAAGGACTGAGGAGACATGGCTGTTTTGCTGGTACTTTGTCTGTCTGTTTTGATGTTGTTTTGCCAGATTTGTCCACTGGTGAAAGACAGTCCTGTTGTTGAAGAAGTCCTGGAACCTGGCTTTTGGTTAAGAAGCCCTGAGACTGTCCTGCAGACAGAGAGTGAATGCTGTCCACTGGTGAAGGACAGTGATGTTGTTGCAGGGGTCTGGGAACCTTTCTGTTGGTTCAGAAGGCCTGAAGAAGGATTTTCTTGTTGTATGTTTACAGAAATCCTGGGAGAGGGTTTTGCTAATGTTTTCAGGGGTTCTAGGACTGTTCTACAGACAGAGGATGAATTAATGAAGGGACTGGCAATGTATCTTGTGGCCTTGCTAAGCCTTGTCTCCCCAGGAACTAAGATTGCTGAGAACTTGCCTCCTGTCAAGATGAAGAAAAGACCTCCATTTGGGTATTAAGTGCTGTGCTTAAACTTGATGTAACTCTGGGGTAGATTCAATTGTGATTCAGGGGTGGGGAACTTTTGACCTTTTTGTGTTCTATGGTTGAACAAATGAATGTGCTTTACTTATGTTTGGAAACTAATCTCCATTTGAGAAGAGGGGCTTTGTGGTGGACTAAATGAAGGTATAGCCTAGGGGTGGAGTAGTATTTAGAACAGGGACTTTGTAATTGATTGAATGATTGGAAGGTCCTGGGGTGGGGTAGTACTTGGAGATTATTTAATCACCCTTAGTAAATGCTGTATTTTGAATGATGTCATGTTTTGACCTTCTCTGTTCTTACTTTGTCACTGAATAAAATGGAGAGCACCTATGCTGGTATTTTGAACCTTGGGAAGTTGCCTTTCCTTGGCATTATATTACAGGTCAGATTTGTGTTTCAGCAATATCAGCTTTTAGCTAGGAATGATGATGCACAGCTGTAATTCCTACTTCTTTGGGAGTCTGAGTCTGGCAAATCACTTGAATTCATGGGCGCTGAGCTACAGTAGGATAAAGTCAATTACCATTATGATGAGTCCCTGGGAGATTGGTGATGGGGCAGCATGCTACTTAAGGAGGGTGAACTGGCCTAAATCAACCCCAAACTACTGTACCAATCAGTAGTGACATCTGACCTGTGAATGACTGCTGCTCTTATAGACTGGGCAGGATAAGGAAATAATAAAAACATTTTTTTTAAGGAAGCACTTTTATAAACTGAAGAGTATCTGGGAGATGACAACTATGATGGTGATGGGCTTTAAGTATGTTCCATTCCAGGATCTATGAAAGGAACAGGGGACACATAGCTTATAGAAGAGAAGACTTAGAAGGCACCTGAAAACTTATGTTCAAGAATCTGAAGGACTATCACAGGGAAGAGGGATTAAATTGATTTTGTTTGCTCCCACAGGGAAGAACTATAAGCAATGGATAGAAGTGGCAAAGAGTCAAAATTAAGTTTGATGTATTTCCTAATCATACAACTATCCCAGAGTGGCAGGGGTTACCTTGGGAAGGAGTTCCCGGTTCCTGGAGGTCTGGATGATTGATTATCTATTGTATTGTATGGAGAATTCCTCTTGAGGACCCATGGACTCAATGAGTCCCTTCACAGAGGACTCGATGACTTCTGGGATCTCTCCCATTTCTTAGAGTTTGCAGTTCTGTGAAATACATTAGGAGGATTCTGTGTTGGAGGTGACACAATCTTAAAAGTCCTGAAAAATTGTTTCATTAAAATTTCTTTAACAAAGTGTGTGGGATAAAAACTCCATTCAAAATTTAATCAAGAACATGGAGATTTCTCAGGATAAAAACAGGAAATTTTATTCTCTTCCCCTGGGAGAAGAGGGTGGTCCTTTCTGTGATGGATCAGGGAGAGGAGGCATGCAATATGGGGTGAACAGAGTTTTTAAACCCTAATACAGCAGGATCATATTTCCCCCATTGTCTCTCACTCCCATTGGATGGGGGGAGGGGTGAGTTCAGGCTCTCCCTGACTCCTACTGGCCATGAGGAGGGGCCCACAGAGGTGGGAAAGAAGATAAAGGATTGAAGCTTAGGTGAGGGTTGAAAGATTCCTAAAAGGGCTTGCTGATGATTGACAGCAGCAATGAAAGGGGAAGGGGGAAGCCAACACTCAAAACTGACACCAAATCATAGGATACGTTCTGAGAAGTTTTCACTCCCCAGACAATTGCCCCTCTTCTTTTCACTCTCTGGAAACTTCTCACACCACTGCTGATAAATTATTTTCTACAATCTTATCTTCCCAAGACAGGGTCTCCAGAAAAGAGGAAGGGAAGAATGGAAATGATCATTAGTTGACACTTAAAAAAAAAGATGAACAACCTGGGATTGAGTATTTTTCCTTAATCAATTTCCTTGTTTTTCAATGTTATATGAAAAAGTTTGAATTGAAGGTGGGCGAAATTTCTTCTCCCCTTCCTCACCCCATAAGATTATGACATGAAGATAAAAATGTTTTCTCCCTCATTAGATTCTGAGCTCCCTGAGGGCAGAAACTACATTTCTTGCCTTTCTTTCCTTTTTATCCCCTGTACTTAACACAGTGCTTGGAATGAGGTAAGTGCTTAAATGCTGGTTGACTGGTTGACTTATTAACCAGTTTTTTTTTTTTAAGCAATCAGGGTTAAGTAACTTGCTCAAGGTTACACGGCCAGTTATTTCTGGGTGTGGTGCTGAGCTTCTGAGCCGGGGATTCGATCTCCAGGTCATCCCGACACTGGAGCCGGTGCTCTTATTCGCTGAGCCACCTGGCCACCCCTAAGCAATTGGGGTTAAGTAACTTGCTCAAGGTTACACGGCCAGGTGTTTCTGGGTGGGTGCTAAGTGTCTGAGCCCGGGATTCGATCTCCAGGTCTTCTCAACACTGGAGCTGGTGCTCTTACTCGCTGTGCTACCTGGCCGCCCCTAACCAGTTTTTTTTAACACTTATTTTAAAAATTTATTTAAGAGAAAAAAGATGGTTGAGAAACTTCAACAGTTATTAATTCCTATACTTGCTCTTTCATCTCCACAAAATCTTTATTATAATATTCCAATGCTTACAACAAAAGGTATCCTCGCAAAAACCTGAGATGTGAACAGGTGTGTTTTTGTAGTTGACTACATCTTTATGGTTAGACAATAGACCTACACACACACACACACACACACACACATACAAAATAGCCTCCTGCTATGTTTATTTTTTATTTTATAAAAGCCTTTGACTTGATAGAATAAAATGCAGACTTGAAAGGATCCTCAAATGAGGTGTCTTTCTTGCTTACATTAAAATTATATGAAACTCTTTGACAGAAGCAGCTGTGGAGAAAACTTTGTTCAATGACCCACTGAGCATTGACATCAAACAAAGTACTAAACAAGATGGCATATGTTTAGTTGGGTGTTCACTAGTGTTCTAGAAGTTGTCCTGTCTGTGTAGGGTGCAAATTAAAAAACAATTCCTATTGAGGGCAAGGTCTAACAAATGCTCCTGTTTACAGATAAAACTGAACCAATTTTTATCTGGAATGTTAAAAAAAATTCTCACTCTTGAAATCTTCAGGTGTGGGGAACATTAGCCTAATCATACATATGAGGAAAACAAAGTAGATGAGAAACATTTATTGCTCAGACTGTAATATGGACCTGGATGAGGGGCCCATCAGTTTAGTTCCCTGAAAGCTACAGCTTTGGATAAGTACTATAGATACATTGAGATAGAAGGCCTAGAATTCAATATTATGAGATGGGGCTGACCCATTTGGAAAACTACTCAGTGCTTTTGATGACCTCAAACTGCTCATTATTGTAAAAACCCATCTCTTCAATCCTGGCATTCACTGGATGACACTATGTGAGTATGAATCCTGGAAGACTACAATTAAAAAAAATTTAAAGTTATTAGTATTTCAATAGGCACTATACAAAATGCTGTGTTTGGCATTGGTGGAAATAGAAAATCAAATTAAGTAAGGCGTTATAGTGCTCATAGAGCTCACAGTCTAGAATGGGAATGAAATATCTATATTAATAACATAAAATAGAGAACATGATAGATACACAAAGGAGAGGTACAAACAGAGTGATGTGAGTTTGGTAGAGAGGTAGCATGATATAGTAAATTGTTTGACCAAGAGTCAGGAAATATTGGTTCAAATCCCTGCACAGATACTTCCTAGTTGTATGACCTTGAGCAAGTCCCTTGACCTCTGAGTCTTAATTTTTTAATCTATAAAATGGGTGTGATAATAATACTTGTACCACTTATGTCCTGGGGCTGTGGAGGAGGAAGTGCTTTCAAACCTTGAAGTATCATAGAAATGTGAATGGTTGATATTGATATTGAACCTCTCAAGTTTCAAGGACCATGCCTTTAGCCTAGTACATAGTGGAAGAAAGAAGACTAACTAGTATTCACTGCTGTCTTGGCTCTGTTATGGACTTTTCTGTACTTAAAAACCATGCCTCAGTTGCTATCTTATTACTGTCTTCCCTGCTTGAAGCCTCCTGAGTTTGGACCGTCTAAGCATCCCTCTGGTCTTTTTACCCCAGAATATCACTCTGTGATGTCATTGGTCCCCTTAGAAAATGAAGGATGAATAACAATGGCATGTCTCTGCCAGGCCAGTTCCCCTTTCCCCATTGATGAGATCCTCCTGGCACCTTCATTTTGTTGAAGGGTTCAGGCTGGTCAGCTGTCATCTGTCTTCCCTACCTCTACCCCAATCTTGATTTTCCAGATGTCCAAACCATGCCTCTGCTCTGGATACCTTAGTCCCTTCTCCATTCTCCCTTCCCCTGATTTTTAGCTCTCTTTGGTATTTCTCCCATTAGAATATAAGCTCTTTGAGGGCAAGGACTGTCTTTGTTTTTGCTTGTATTGGTATCTTCAGAACTTAGCATAGAGCCTACCCCATAGCAAATGCTTACTAGATGCCTGTTCCCCTATTTTCTTCCTCTTTCAAGACCCTTTATGATATTATGGCATTCAATTCTATTCCATCCCAACATTTACTAAATATCTGCTACATGCAAGGCACTGTTTTATAAAGACAAAAATAAAGCAATCCCTGCCCTCAAGGAATTTATATTCTATTGAGGGGGATACAACATAGTCAAAGATAAGTCAATGCAAGTTAATTTGAGGAGGGACAGAATACTGACTACCAGTGGGAGTAGGTAAGGCTGAGCAGACAAGGTAGCACCCGAGTTGATCCTTGAAGATAACCAAGGATTCTAAAATGCGGACCTGAGGAGGGAGTGCACTAGGGGCATAGGGATAGCCTGTCCTAAGACTTGGAGATTGGAGATGAAATGTTGGGTTTAGGGAACAGATAGTAGGCCAGTCTGGATGGAACATAGAATGAAAGTGAGAGATAATGTGAAATAAATAAGGATAGTTAGGGGAGACATGGATTGTGGAGAGTTTTAAATACCCAAATGAGGAGTTCATATTTTATTCTAGAAGCAATAGGAAGTCACTGAAGTTTTTTGATCGGGGGAATGGCATGGATACCTGAACTTTTATTGGCACATTGAATTGTGTGGTCCCTAAAGAAAGTGGGACCCACTAAAGGGAAGGGACATTTGACTTCTTAGGAATCTTAAATTCTTTATGCTTTTTTGGGGGTGGGAGGTTACTCAGTATAATGTTATAAATGTACAGTTGTGTATGAGTCCCTGGAGAAAGCAGAGGGCCACCAGAGAGGAAAGGGAAGTGGTCTTGATAGATTCTGGATTCAAGTATGAGTTCTTTATACTTTTGGTTGGTTTAAATAGAATTTGTCTTATATTCAATGTCTTGTTAGCCTGAATGTTTGCATAGGAATGGAAGTGCAAATCCTAATATTTCTGGGACAAATCCTGTATGGGTATAAAACAAACCATTATTGAATTATTGTTGACAAATCCCCAGCAGTCCTCTGCTGACCCTGGACCTCCTCTGAAGTCTCAACTGACTGTTCTGCCTTTGTTTCATCCTGATCTTTTTTGGGTTGTCACCGTTCTTGACTTTCCAGAATCCCAAACCATGCCCCTGCTCTGGGTGACTTAGTTTCTTTTCCCATTTTGTCCTCCCGTGATTTTTAGCTCTTTTTTGTGTGCTTCCTCCCATTAGAATGTAGGCTCTTTGGACTTTCTTTCATTTATTTGATGCTAAAATGATACTGAAGACTGATCTTAAAGGGAATAATTTGGTTCTAGTAATTATTATTTGGGGGGAGTAAATGGAGGGCTTATTCTTGAAATATCCACGTAAAGGTCAGTGATGGTGATCTTGAGTTCATATGGGGGAGAGAGGCTCAGAGATAACCCTATCTCCTCCCTCTTTCCTTTATCCTAAGTGATTCTGTGGTCCTTGCAGATTGTTTGGACCTGAATCTGTGATTTGGAGATTTCTGAGAACTTAACAGAGAATTGGGATCGGTGTTATCTAGAGGGGAGTCTACCTTTCATCAGATCCCCAGAGTCCCCTGGGGTTGCAGTTTGCTAGAGAAAGCACTTGGCATTCTCTCCAAAGTCCCCCCCCAGCATCTTGGCCTTGGTACCATCCTGGTCATGCACATTGGCCCAGAAGTCCTTTACAGACTTCACAAATCAATAATGATCATTCTTGCAAAATGGCCTGGAAGGTATGCAGCCATCATAGCCATCTCAGAGTTCCAGAAAGTTGGTACAACATGATGCAGGGCAGACCAAATGGAACCTGTGTCCTTTCTCTGACTACTACATCATATTTCTTTCTACAGAAATGACACCAATGTGCCCATTAACTCTATCCCATCAACTACCATTTTCAAAGCTCTTTAGTTTGCAAATGAAAACACTTTTCCTTACAATAACTCTGTGGGTGGTAAGCATGATTATTATTACTTTACAGACCAGTAAATTGAGACTCAGAAATGTTTAGTGACTTGTCCAAGGTGATACAATTAGGAAGATCCAGGCTAGGATTCAAACCCAGATCTCTGCTGACTCCAGGTCCAGAGTTATACCTATATTCACTATAAGCCTCTTACCTAACCATTCTTTTTCCTCCACTGCACTATAATGTCCTTCCTCTCCTCACTTTCTTTCTCTTCTCATTCACTCTCTGTGCTTTCTTCCCCAATCAAATTCTGTAGTAACTAGCACAATGCTAGGTATATATTTATGGGCAGATAAGTGGTATAGTACATAGAGCTCTGGGCCTGGAATCTGGAAGACTCCTCTCTCTGAGTTCAAATGCAGCCTCAGACACTTACTAGCTGTGTGAACTTGGGCAAGTCACTTAACCCTGTTTACCTCAGTTTCTTCATCTGTCAAATGAACTGGAGAAGGAAATGGCAAACCACTCCAGTATCCTTGTGAAGAAAACCCCACATTGGGTCACAAAAATTTGGAAATGACTCAACAGCAACATATTTATTGGTCAAGAAATCCTTGATTTGTTATATTCTAAGATAGTTAATAACTGGCTTGTATCTTATTGATTTCTTTAACCTTACTCTGAGGCAAGGTGATTTGCCTTTTGGAAGCTGGTGAATGCTTTCATTTTAATCTGCAAGGTCTATCTAACTCTATTCCTATGGTCTAAATATCCCCACAGCTATCCTCTAAATATCCAGCCACTACCACCAACTCTACAAATTCCTCCAACTTCCAAAACAAACTCTCCATCACCTGAATTGTTTGAGTTTTTCAGATACCTAAACTAAATAAAGGAGGAAGTCCACTTGTGTGTGTGGGAGCGGGGCAGGGTGGGAATGGGGAATGAAAGAGTTCCCTCGGTGTCTCTGGGGGTAAAGAATAGTGTGTCACCTTCCCAAGCCTAATTTGGACTTATCCAAGTGAATAATTTCCTCAAACAGCCAGCAGGAGTGATAAGTCCCCTTGGAGGCTGGCATCTCTCAGAGTTCAGGTTAAATTCATGACAGGTATCAAATTGGAATCAAGTCCTTTCAGCCTTGGACCTTCCAGGCTTCTTGCTGCCTTATTTCGCCCACCACAGGTACCAACCAGTGTTTTCTGATTCCAAATACATAGAAGAAATCCAGGGTAACAATCAGGATAATGATAACAATTATGTTTACGCTAATATATTGCTTTATTTTATTTCTACCAATGGCTCTGGAAAGTAGGTGTATGAGAATTTTAATTTCCATTTTGAAGATGCGGAAACTGAGGTTGATGGGATCGTAGTGCCATTGATTGAGAGAGCTACCCAAAGGTTACCTTATTAATTCCTTTTGTTTTATAGATGAGGAAACTGAGACTGAGAAAACTTCAGTGACTTACCTGAATTTTACCCATTGCAGAGCAGTAGGTGAGAGGCCAGGTCCTCTGACAGAGGCTGCTGCCTCCCAGAAGGGGTTAAATATGATTTACCCAAGATCCTATCATTTTCAGATCGGAACCCGACCTTGAACTTGTCTTCTAACTTTAAATTCATAGATCTCAGTGACAGAAGGGACTTAAAGGCCATCTGGTATAACTCCTTCATTTGACAGATGAGGAAACTGAGACTCAGGGAAGAAAAGGACACTTCTCTTGTCAGTCCACCAGGTAGGACTGACTCTTCAGAACAACCAAGCAGTTCCCAAGGATGTCCAGGCAAGGGATAGTTTCCAGGGACTCAGATCATGGCAGTTCTTTCTCCATTTTTTTTTTCTGCAGGAAGGAAAAATGTAGAAAGGGGGCTCCTTTGTTACCTTTATTCTTATAGACAGAAAGACGTCTCAGACGATAGTGTTGGAACTGGAGTCAGGAACATCTGGGTTCAAGTTCAGTCTCAGACACTTCCTAGCTGCATAGCCCTGGACAAATCACTCAATGGCTGTCTGCCTCAGTTTCCTCAACTGTAAAATGGGGATAACAGCACCTACCCCACAGAGCTGTTGTGAGCATAAATAGATAGGGCACATAGTAGGTATGCTTGTTTCCTCCCTCTGGTAGGTCAGATATTGGGCAAACTTATTTTCACTAGACTGCCTGGACACAAGCTTTTCTAGCACTGTCCTCCTCCCTTTCCCTAAGGATCAAGGGCCCTTCCAGTGTGTTACTCTCAGGGCCAGATGGCAAAGTGATTACTCATAATCTTTTGCTTATAGAATGTTAGCCCTGGAAAGGGATCTTAGAACCCATCTCCGCTTATCTTCTAGAGGAGGACTGTGAGGCTCAGAGAGGACTCTGGGTGGAGTGCTTCCCCTCCTCTCAGTGTCTTCCCTCATTGTCTAGGGTGAACTGTACGCTTGAACTTTGGCGTCTCTGGGCATTACATGTCTAATGAACTTCTTAATTCATCCTACTACCACCCTAAGGGGTAGAGATGGGTGTTAGAGCTTAGAGTAAGGACTTACCAGAATCAAATCCACTTAGAAGGGTGGGGGGGGGGGTGTGAGACAAGAGAAGCAGCAAGCACTTATTAAATAC
Source organism: Petaurus breviceps papuanus (assembly GCF_028583685.1). Classification (NCBI taxonomy): domain Eukaryota; kingdom Metazoa; phylum Chordata; class Mammalia; order Diprotodontia; family Petauridae; genus Petaurus; species Petaurus breviceps. The sequence goes on from NW_027185798.1 coordinate 44,086,161, forward strand.
CTACTATGTGTGAGGGAGTATGCTGTTTACAAATATGACCTATTTGATTCTCACAACAACCTGGAGAGGTAGGTATCTTATTATCCCCATTTTATAGATGAAGATATTGCGGCAGATGAGGTTAAGTGACTTGTCCAGAGTCACACAGCCAGCAAGTGACTGAGGTTGTATTTGAACTCAGGTCTTCCTGACTCCAGGCCCAGTGTTCTATCCTCTGTACCACCTAGATACTTCTAAAGAACAAGATGACCCTGAACAAAGCTGAACTTTTTGTACTTCCTTGGGGGGAGGGGGGAAAATAGGAAAGGGAGGGAGCAGGGAGAGCTGTAGTATTGTCCTGAGCACCTGGAGACTGGGTGATGGTGCCTGGGTGACCTAAGGGGCTGCTGGATTTCTTGTGGAAGAGATTGTCCCATCTTCAGGTGGATAGGCATTTCAGATGACAGAGACCTCAGAGACTGTCAGAATTTCCATTTTGCTTTCACAAAGAGCTGACTTGGAACTTGAAACATCAACCTGGTAACTCCAAAGACAATCATTTTTGTCTCTTCTTAAAAGACAGAGTTGTTTTTAGAATTGAGGTGGGGGTGGGGTGGAGAGATGAAAAGGAGGCAGATAAGAGCATTCCTTTGTTTTTGAGGTGCTGGATTTTTCCTTTGATTTCAAGTATGTGTATTATGGTAATGCGTACATTTATTTCAGGCCAGACACAAACAACTCAAGAGATCTGATCCCTTTGATGGAAGAAAGTTTCCTGTTTCTTCTTCTGCCCTAGTTCTTGCTGGGGACTGCTGTTCATAGAATATTCTGGGCACAGGCCAAGGGCCACAGCCTCCCTCCAACTCTTATTCCACTCACAATCACAACCCCTGTCAGAGAACCAGGTGCAGGGGATAACCCAGAGACAGCTATGCTAAGTGCTGTCAAGGTCTGGACAGCTCCATCTACAATTTCTAAAGCATTTTATTCTCCACAATTCTGTCAGAGGGGTGGTACAAGTGTGATTTTTTTCCTTTTAACAGCTAAGAAAACTGAGGTTCTAAGAAGTTGTTTGTCCAGAATCACATAACTGGTAAGTATTAGAGTCATGACTTGAACTCAGATCTTTTGACTCTCCAAGCCCAGGGCTTTTTCCACTATACCATGCTATACTGATGAAATACCCTGAGGTATTTAACCATGCTCATCCTCCAGCCAGTAACCTAGTTCTTAGCCTATCACTCCAAACTAACAAGGCTTATATTCACACTTGCCCAAGATCATACTCAGGTCATCAGACTCCAGAGACAGTGTTTTCCCCATTGCAACATGCATGCCTGTGCCCTACTGGCAGTTCTTGTCCAACTTTCCTAGTTTCTCACAAAGACAGTAAGGAGTACTTAACTTTTTTTGGATTCCATGATGTCTGACACTGCTCTGTTGTTTTGGGGGTAACAGCGGTCACTTTGCATCCAAATCTATTGGATTCCTTACCAAGACCTTCTTTTTACATTGATTCAATGGCAGGGAGGGCAAGGAACATTCCTGTATCCCTTGTCATCGACTGGTTCAACTGTAAATCAGAATGTGGCAAACCAGTAAGGGATTGATGGCTGGCATGATGATGATTGACAGCTTTACCATCCAATGAATTTGGAGGGAAGGAGAGGCAATAGTTTCCTTTCCTTATAGTGAAGTCTCCATAAGTATTGGGACTCATAAGTTAAAAAAAAATCTCGAATTCTGTCCCCAGCTCAGATATTGAAAAATGTTAAAAGATGTTTAGTTGAAAAACTGAGCACATAGGAAGGACTTAAAACTCCCACTTTTACACTGAGTCTGATTATAGTCACCTTTTTGTTTTTGTTCAGTCATGTCTGACTCTTTGTGACCCCATTTGTGATTTTTTTTGGCAAAGATACTGTAGTGGTTTGCTATTTTCTTCTCCAGCTCATTTTACAGGTGAAAAAACTGAGGCAAACAGAGTTAAGTGACTTACCCAGGGTCACACAGTAATAAGCATCTGAGACCAGATTTGAACTCAGGAAGATGAATCTTTCTGACTCCAGGCCTAGTGCTCTATGAAATATGGCACCTATTGCCACACTGGTTACCGCCCCCCCAACTTTAAAGTTAGTTCATATAATCCTAAATCTAAATAAAGTAGCTGATAATTATATAGCCTCTGAGGTTTCCAGAATATTTTATATACATTATCTCATTTGATCTTCACAACAGGCCTGTAAGGTTGGTGACAGATATTAAAAAAAAAAAACACAAGACTTGTGAACTCATCCATGGGGAACTCCTGGTGAGGAAACTCACCCCCACCCCCACCCCCCCAGGAAGATCAATAACTCATCTGTAACTTGCAATCTTAGATATTTGCCTGGGAAGTAGGGTAATAGGAAATCCAGTAACTTGCCCAAGGTCACGCAGTCTGTACATATTGAACCCCACGTCTTCTTGACTCCAAGACTGGCCTTCCATCAATCATCATATATTGCGTTTCATGGGTATTATTATCTCCATTTTCTGTATAAGGAAACTAAGAGTCAGAGATGTTAAAGGACTTGCCTATAGAGATACAGCTATTAAATGGCAGAGGTAAATTCAAACACTGGTCTAGTTCTGTTTTCAATGTTTTCTTCTCAGAACCTCAGATGTAACTCTCCACCAAACAACTACTGACTCAAATGTAGTAAACAGGACATTTTCAGCTCAGATAAGGAGGCCTATGCTTTTGATTCAACTATCATTGAGTTAAAAACCTAGAGCTAAGGAAGATGCAGTAACAACTAGTAGAAAGTATGCTGAGGCATGGTGGCATATGGGAAGGGCAGCTGGGTCACCCCTCCTTCAAAGGCGGCTGAGACGGGAACGTGGTGACAAGTCTACTGTCTAATTAACATGACTCCAGGGGGAGCCAGGAACAGAATTTAATGGGAAGCCAAGATTACCCACGGGTTGGGGAAGATGCTAACTCATATCAAAGCAAGCAGCTGGGGAGACTGAATCAGTGCTGAATGTGAAGAAATAGGCAATAGCCCTGCTTTGCCATTCGAAGCTTCTTAACAAAGAACCATTTGAGATGACTGCTTATAAAGAGGAAGAGGGAAAAGCTGGTCAGGGGATGGTGGCAATGACTGAAAGATGCAGTGGCATTCTTTGCATCCTGGTCACTGTCTCCAAGGTTGACTCATGGAGAACACCCCTCACTCTAATCAGCCAGTCATGACAATATAGAGCTCTATAGCAGGTGCTGTAGGGGGGAGAGAGAGGAAGAAGGAGACAGAGGGCACACAGAGAAAGTCATTGAAGACCGATCATTCATCAGCATATCAGCAAGAATGCTCTTACCAAATGAGAACTTACGGGCTGCTCTAAAATTTGTGCCTAATCTTGCTTCTTTCAATTATTGTATGCTCCCACAGTTCAAAGGGAACAACAAAATCACAGGGCATCTATGTGACTGCTGCTCATGGCCATGGGTATATCAATCCAAGGGCAGAGGACACCTCTGCCCACCCCTGCCAGACAAGTTTTGGGGGATCAGGTTGAGTAAGATAAATGGTCAACTCCTTAAATTTTGTCTTTCTGATCTCAAGCATGACCCCTGGATCTCCAGAACTCCCCTGATACCAAGCCAAATGGGATCCGTCTTCTTGGCTCCAAGTGGTGATTGCCTTTCTTTCACACTTGGATTATTTAACTGCCAGCATTGTTGATTGTTGACCCTGCACTAGTGAACTTGTGGTTATATATATATATATATATAACCCAACAATTATATTCTGATTGTGCTCATACCAGCTGATACCTCATTCTTTTGGGAATCATCTCTGTCCATTCATACCTGGTACTGTTAGGTCTCTTCTGGTGACAGAGACACTCCTTTTCCTTCACTTCATTTAAGATTGAAGTGGGTGTTCCACATTTTTTACTTGTTGTGGGAGAAAAAGCAAAAATGCACAACATTTTAAAGTTATAGAATGTTTCAGCAGTTTTGAATGCAAGCAATACTGTCTTTAAGGATCCTTTAAAACTACACATGTTACTTCAGACATAATGGTTGTTTCAACTTACTGGTGACCATAAGTACAGACTGATTGCTTAGGTCCTGAAGGGATGAAGGGTGAAGGACCTCTTAGGATCAACCAGGTCAGTCAGGGAGGCTTTGGGCATCATTGTAAAGGCATCATGGGATGGCAGGGATGAATGGGGTGGACAACTTGAACAAAAAGCATTTCTCCTTTTGTGCAATGATGGAGTTGGACTTAGATAATTTCTAAGGTGCTCTCTGGTTGTATATCCTCAGGGAAAGTGAAGGGACTTGGGAGACTTCCTAGGGGACGGAAGTTGTGAGCCTGTTTTGAAGGAGGAGGGGACATGTCGTTGGAAAAGTTCCATGGCTTTCTTACATTCTTCCTCCAGTAGAATGTAAGCTCCCTGAGGACAGAGACTGTCTTTTGATTCTTTTTTGTATCCCCAGCGCTTAGCACAGTGCCTGGCACATAGTAGGTGCTTAATATTCATTGAATTGAATAGAGCACTTGCTTTGTACATGGCAGTAAATTGATTAATTTAATAATTTTAAAAAAGTTTATTGGGTTGGATGAACTCCACAATCCCTCATCTATGAGGCAAAAATGTTTATGTATCATAAATTGGAATAATTTATTTGTCTGTTTTCCAACCTCTACTCCTCTGCTCCAATCCTGGTTGGCTACAGAATTCTCTCCATCATTAGTTGAAAAGGGGTACTCAGAGAGTGTCAGCATATAAGACATATAGTATGAGAACTAGAAGGGTCCTTCAAAACTATCTAGACTAATGCCTTCTTTTATAGATGAGAAAACAGAGGCCTAGAGAAAGGGGAAGTGACTTGCCCAAGGTAATGCAGCTAATAAGTAATAGAAACTGGATTGGAATCTAGTTCCTCTAATTCAGTATTCTCTCAAGCAGTGCCTTTCAATTCCAACACTACTGCCCAAGATCACAATCTGTAGTCTTCCCTAGTGTCAGGATGAGACAACCTTTTCTGGGAGTCATTTCTGAAAGCCAGAGCACTAGGCTTGGTTTCTAGCTTTCATGACCCACATCCTTCCCTTTGGAAAAGTGCCATAGTTGCAGACCACTCTAGTCTGATGATTCCAGGTTGGATTTGGTGCCAGACAATCTGGCACCCTTGAATCCTAGGTCTGCCATTTAACTGCCTGGGTTTCCTCTTCAGGTCTCAGTTCCCTCATCTGTAAAATGAGAGGTGTGAACTAGTTGGCCCCTGATGTCCCTTCCAAATATAGATCCATCTGATGTGTTTGGCAATGGAGATCAAAGTGAAAAATGAAGCAACTCCTGCCCCCGAAAAGTTTATAAACAACCTCTAAGTTAGTTCAAAACCTCTGCCTCCATAATCTTGGGAGAGTGTCCTATTCTATTTAGAATCAGCAATTCTACCACACATTGCTCTGCAAAGTCCACTGGGGGAACTGGCATTGAAAGGAGGTAATTCTTGGGTCAGCATGAGAAAGGTAGCCCAGTGACTGAAGGTCATTCTCACAGGTTCTCTTTCCACTGTTGGGACTGACCCACCTTGCAGGGACACTTGGGTCAGGTTTCACACTGAAGCAGAAAATAGAACTAGTGTCAAACACTTCGAGTGGCTCCAAGGACAAAGTCATTTAGCAAGACACTAGTTTGTTTGAACAGAGGGGCCTGAGGTGGCAGATGAAGGAAGAAGAAACCCCACCACCCACCATCCCACCATCTCATCACCCTAGCAATTGAGTCTTTTAGAAATGTTTGGCAAGTGTGAACAGCCCATCTCTTTAATCGATTGCATCTTTAAGAAATACTTGTTCTGTATGTAAAGTTCTCTATATTATTTCTTTCCTCCCTCTGGCTCCCTTTCCAGAGGATTGTTTTTTATTTTTATTTTTTGATGGGAGGAGGTGAAACTTTATCTACAATCCCTGATCTGGCACTGTGCATATAAAAAATACAGCAGATTCTCGTGCTCTGTTTGCCTGCGGATTTGTCTCATTTCATACCTCACTGATGCCTCCTCTCTGCATAGAACACACCGTACCCAGATGCAAAGTGGGGGGGGGGAGGGATGTTGGGAAGAGCAGAGGTAGAGAGGGACCAGAGAATCTCTTGTTTTCTCAGCAAACTCTAAAAAGGTTGAAATCAAAGCTGGAACTTTGAATAAACAGAAGCCTGGTAGTTTGGGTGCCTGGAGGTATTGGAGGAAAAATAAATTCACCCACCTTGCCTGGTAATTGACCTAGCCTGTGGTTCAGATGCTAGCTCTTAATCCATTTGAGTGCTGGTATCCACATGATGCTTCTCAAATGGATAGGAGTCTGGGTGAGAGGGAGGAGGTGGAGGGGTTTGCAACTGGGAAGGGAGTTTGTAAAACACATTTCTGTTTAAGTATTTTGATAGATCTAAGAAACAGTTACAATAGACTCAGAGAGGTGTTAGTGTAGTTGAACAAAGGGACCAAAATTAGAGTCCCAAAGTTGTCAGGCTATGACATAGTGTCATGTGATTTTGAAGATCAGGACCATGGTCAGGGCTGGTAGAATCCAAAAAAAAAACTGAAAGCCATGGGGCTTCTTTCATATTTTCTCCAGTGCTATGTTGGAGTCAGCTCAAACCAGAAACTGGTTTTTGATCTTGCCTCAGAAAAATGCTATAAATCAGGCATTGGTTTATTGTTTTGTTGATTGTCAAGACTTGAGAAAGTGATGGAGAAAATGCCAATAATGCAGCACAAATAATATGGATAAAACTGAAAATGTTAAATGTTTATGTTCTGCTCACTCAGAGAACCTGTCATTAAGCACTTAACCAATACACTGACAATTCTCTCCTACCTTTCCTATTTGTGTTTCTGTGCTTCCTTCTGGGGTGGCTGGGTGGTGCCATAGTGGATAGAGTGCCTGACCTGAAGTCAGGAAGACTCATCTTGCTGAGTTCAAATCTGGCCTCAGATACTGTGTGACCCTGGGCAAGCCGATGAACTCTGTTTGTCTCAGTTTCTTTGTCTGTCAAATGAGCTGGAGAAGTAACTGGCAAACCATTCCAGTGTCTCTGCCAAGAAAACCCCAAATGGGCTTGAGTGTGATTGAAAAATGACCAAGCAACCACAACGACTTCTCTTCTGGGTTCAAATTTTGTTGTTATTTGTCTACAGCATGATACAGTGGACTAGGAAATCCCAGTTCATGTCTAACTCTGCCAATGACTAATTAAGTAACCTCGGATGAATGAATCAGTTGACCTCCCTAGACCCCAGTTTGCTAAAAGATGTCTCTTAAAAGGAGACCCAAGACACTTAAACACTGTGTCCCTGGGCAAGGTATTTAACCTCTTGGCCTCAGTTTCTTCATCTGTAAAGTGAGAGGTCAGATTTGATGGGCTCTGAGTCTCGGGTTCTATGGACTAGAAGACCTTCTAATGGTCCTTTTAAATCCTTTGATCTTATCTTATGGCCAGACAATCTCTTAAACCCTCTTCTGAGTCTAAGTTTCTTCTGCTATGACTTTCTTATCCTTGCTTAGACCTTAGGTGATAATTAATGTGTTAGCCATGAACAGCTTAGGGTGTGATCCTTCCCAGGAGTGCTCACACTTTAAGAGAACACTCTTAAAGATAGAAAGACCATATGCCATAAACCTTGGGAGTCTCCCCACCCCACCCCCAGGGTGGTGCTACTGACCTTGAAGGAGGAAGGACTCTATACCTCCTCATTTTACAGATGTAGGAACTGAAGCCCAGAGAATTGAAGTGACTGGTTCAAAGTCATGGTTGATTAAAAAATATACACTTTTTTATTTGAGCCTCTCAAAACTCTTTGAGATAGGCCCAACAAGACATTATTAACACACTTTACAGGTGAGAAAACTGAAGTTCAGAGAAGCTAAAGGATGGTTTTCTCGTGGTTATATAGCAAGTTAGATGAACTTGAACCCTTCTACATGCTGCTTGTTTCCCTATAATTTGAGCTCCATCTTGCCTCTCCCCACCCAACAATGCAGTCTTTATAAGTGCCTAAGGGCAGAGCTCAGGCTCTAACTGAATTTTTGATTCTAAGCCCACTGTTTTTCCCATTCTTTCATCTTGTTTCCCTTATGACTCAGCTTTACTGCCCCAAACAACCAAAAACTTTGGGTCATGGGTATGGTACATATTCCATCTTTTGTCCCCCTTACATTGTTCCATGACCCTTAGTCAACTGGAAGAAACCAGGGATCACTGTGAACTTTCAGGGTGAGATCAATAGAAGTAACATGGAAAGTCAAAAGAACACTGGATTAGGAGGTGCCTAGAGCTAGCAATTCTAGATTCTGATTAAATTCTGCCCTTGCCACTCACTGTCTCTGTGCCCTTGGATGAGTCAAATTTGACCTTCTCACCTTTCTGGACTTTAGTTTCTTTACTTGGAAGATGAGTGAGTGAAAGTAGGCAACTTTTATAGCCTGATTATTGCTAAATCCTATGAAACCTATGATAATAGAGTTTATTAATCCTTGGGAGATTTGGAATTTACATATACACTGCATGGCACAATGGATAGAGTGTTGGATCTGAACTCAAAGGACTTGAATTCTAATCTCAGTTTGGCCACTTACTGTGTGACCTTCTCTGAAGTGTGGTTTCCTCATTTTGTAAAATGAAGAGTTTGGACTAAATGACTTCTAAGGTTCCTTCCAGCTCTGTGATCCTATGACCTTGTAAAATTTTTGTTCCACCATTTTCTACCTCTGTCACCTTGGGTGAATCATTTGACTTCCATGGGTCCTCATCTGTAAAAATGAGGGGGTTAGGAGAGATGACTTCTGAGCTCTCTTAAAGGTGGAAATCTCTGATCCAAGGGGAATGATTATCTGGCATGTCAGCCCAGCCACTGATATGCAGCCATTTCCAAAAGTCTGAAGGTGTAGAATTGATTTTTAAACATAACAATGGGCTAAACCCAAGGCAAAAGTTTCTCAGGAAAGTCTAGGGTTGAGTAAGAGAGGCATTCTGAGATGGGCCCCCAGGCTTGGCTTTGGTTTTGTATGAGCCTTGAGGCCCTTTCACTCATAGAACAGGGAAACTCCAGTTTGGGAGAGGCAGGAAAATGCAATTGTGCCTCCATATTGCCAGGAAACGTGGTTGAAAAAGAAAAAAAAATGCTCAATTATTCTGATTCTCTGGTTTTGTGAGGATTAATCACTTAAAACTTCAGCTGGTTTTCTTTAGCTCAGTTTAATTTTTTTCCCCTGAATTCAAAGCAGTCTGTGTCTATAGACATGGCCTGAATGAGATCTCATCACGTGATGGGGCCTGGAAGAAAGATGCTGGAGAAAGTCAAGGTCTCCAGCTTTGTTTAGTAGGGAGGATGCATTCCTCTGCCTGGAAAAAAGATGAGCTTGAGACAAATACAGGCTCCACATCTGCAGAGGCTGCAGGGAGAGGCCAGGCTGTTCCCTAGCTGAAGCCTGAGGTCCTCTCTCTTCTTCTGCCTCATCTAACAAACTGGAAAAGGTTATTCATGTGAAGCATTGTTGCCTTATCAAGTTGCAGAATGTGGAGGCATATTCAGTGGGGATGACAGGGCTGGTTGCAGCTCAGAGACCACACACTCCAAGGCTAGGGATGATTTATGAGCGGCCCTCTTCCATCCTTTTGCCTCTTTTCCCCCTGGACCTTTGGGAAAGGTTTGGTCACTTCATTTCAGCTCTAAATCACCAGATTCTCCTTGACCCTTGGCAAACTATCCCGGGACTGGGAAGAGGCTGCCTCGATTTGGCCCAGAACTGATCTATTTATCACAGTGGCCCAGAGGGTTATCGAGGAGGAGTCTACGGCTGTCCTTGCTCACTCTCCTCTGGCAGCACAGTCCTCTGTCCTTCGAATGTCCTGTCTTCTTGGCTTCCTTTTCTCTCTGACAATGGCTGGGCCAAACCCAGAGGAAGCTGGGGGAGTAAAAGGGGAGGGGTGGAGGAGAGTTGCATCTTGTCCATAAATAGATGCTTTCGTTTTTCTTCCCCTGAAAATACTGATGGTATAATGGAGAGAAAGACAATGTTGAAAGAAGGAAGACAGGGTAGAAGGTAGATAGAGGAGAAAAGAGAAAAGAGAGGAGAGAACAGAGGAAGACACACGGGGTCACAGAATCTGGAAGGGCTCTTCAAAGCTATGAAAGGTCAGTAAGAAGAACAGAGTGAGTTTCTTAAGTGCTGAGAAAAAGAAAAATGATTTTCATTCATATCATCCTTTCCCAGAACCACCCAAAGAAGGAAGAGAACAAGCTCCTGCTGCCAGTCTTCCCAGATACTGAAGGGTGGGTGTTGGAATGGCAGTGGTGACACCTCTAGAAATGGGCAGTCCTGGAGTAGATGGATATGTGCATGACTGAAGAACCAGAGAGGTTAAGTCAATTGCCTAGGGTCACACAGCTATTTATTGTTTCCTCATCTGTAAAATGGGAGGAGGATTGACCTAGATGACTTCTGACGTTCCTCCATCTCTAAATGTACAATTCTATGATCCTGTCAAATGAGGAGTAGATTTATTAAAAAAAAATTTTTTTTTTTCTGCTGCTTTAATTCAGGACTCTGGCTTAGACATAGAGTCATGACTAGGGCAGAGTACCTGGGGTCTTTCCCCAGGCACACTATTTCAAGGGCTAGGCATTCTCTTTGGGAGGGGCACACTCTCTCCTTGAAGTGAACTAGGGATCTCCATCCAAGTTGCCTTAGGGTCAGGGGTGTTGTGAGGCTTAAAGGAGACAGTGGATGGAAAGTACTGCAAAGCACTGTATAAATGCCAGTTACTATTGTTATTATCTGTTGTTATTAATCTCCAGGGGCCTCCACTCTGGTGATGACTTTATTCCTAAGCCTTCTACTGCCCGACTGCTGAGCTTAAGGAATGTTTATGGAGCAAAACAGACAGGCTGATAAACGTTTAAGAACTGGGCTCTCTGGAAAAAAAAGTCATTCATCCACACTTTTAAGTTTAATTCTCATTGTTAACATTTTCTTAAGTTTAGATAATTAGCAAAACAATAAATCAAGCCCTGATTTGTAGCAATTGCCATTTTGGAGGTATAAATGCTTACAATGAATATTTAGCAATAGATTTCACAAACTAGTTACCTCTAGCACACCCCTGCTTACAGTTCTCAGTTAGTCCATGTTCCTAAAGGGGTTGAGTGAGAAAGTAACCTCTGTATGAGGGTAAGGAAGTAGGATCAGGGAGATCAGTAGATATTGGGGGAGAAGGTACATAGAATGAGTTAACCTCCCCCCCCCAACCTGGCATTATTGTACCCTTGATTCCGTTTTCTCTTTGGGTCAGGCTGTGATACCCCTAGTCCTTCTTGGATCAATTAAATTTGCCTCAGGTGCTGGTATTTCCAGTTCATAGGTCATAGGATCACACATTTAGAGTTGGAAGCCACCTCAGGGATGTTTCACTAGTCTAACTCTTTCATTTTATAGATAAGGAAACTATCACTTCGCAAAGAGAAGTGACCTGCCCAAGATGACCCAGGTAGTAAGAAATAGAAACAGGATTTGGATCCAATTCTTTAACCTCCAAATCCAGCTCTCTTTCTACTGTCCCATACTGCTTTTTTTTTCTCTAGTAATGATTGTTGTGTAACTGGGATGGATAGAGTAGAAATTCTCCTAGTAACCTCCATGGTCTGTTTGACTTGGGAAAATCCTGGCCATTTGGAAGTGACAGTGGCTTGTTGGGGAAGATTTCTGTCTAGGGTTCCCTAGGACTGAGGATACATATATATGCATACATACACACATATACTTAATGCTTATGGAACCCAAGTCCCAAAGCCCATTGGCATGGGACTCTCTCCCCGTTGTTGGAGATCGACTTATGAGGAGGTGGGGAGGAGTTGGAGAGAAGAGAGGAGAATCTCTTCAGTCTCTTGGGGTCTTGAGACTTGTTGGGATCTGTATTCACTTCTGGCTTCAAGCTTTAAGAGGGAAGATGTATGGTACCAACCCCACTTCAAGTTGCTAAAGGGAGAATAAGACTCTGGGAAGAAGCCAACTTGAGAAGAGCTGGGGGTCTCCATCATGTCCCTATCCCCAGACTGTTTTATGGAGAACTCACACAGAGCAAGTACTTGCATGGTGGTCAGAAGAAGTGATACAAGGACACTCTCAAGTTCTTTCTTAAGAACTTTGGAATGGATTGTGTGACATGGGACAACCTGGCATAGGACTGCTCAGCATGGTGTGCCCACCACCTCAAAGAAGGTGCTGTGCTCTATTAGTGAAGCAGAATTCTAACAGCTCAAAGGAAATGCAGGATGCTCAAATTTAGAGAATCCACCCCAAATGTTCACACATACTATTTGTGCCTGATTTGTGGTAGAGCATTCCGAGCTCATAGAGCTCGTATCGGTCTGATCAGCCATAGTTGGACACCTTGAAACTTGACTGTAGTATAGTGGGGGCATTTAGGTCCTCTTTGAGAATGAAGGACAACTATCTGAAGTTTGCTAAACTAGAGATTCAGGGAATTTCCCCTTGGGTGAGATCTGGGACTCTCTTGGTTAGCTGAGGGGCCTAGCTCCCATTAAGAGAGCTCCTTCACTATGGACTGTCTGGTATATATTGTCCTGCATATACGTTTTTTGATTTCTGTTATACTATCAACTCGGATAAATGGACTTCTTTGCTTCTTTCTCTTCCTGGTAGGAATTGTTCCTCCTTCATTTTCCAAGAGAACCAAGGACACCGAAATGGGAGGGGCAGGAATTAAAGTCTCTTTTGAAGAAGGGTAGGGGGAGGAAGAGGCTAGAGATGTCTATTATTGCCTTCCTTTGAGCCACACAGCAATAGCCCTAACCTCCATGTGGGGAACAGCCCTTCACACCTGGAAAAGCTTAGATTTGCCCCATTATGTTAACTCTAGGGGTTTCTTCAACAAGTCAACAAGCATAATTAAGCACTTATCCCATGCCAAGCACTGTGCTTAACTCTAGGTATACCAACACAAGTAGGAAGAAAGACTGTTCCTGCCTTCAGGAGACTATGTTCTAATGGGGGAAGATAATAGATAAAAAGAAGGTGAAAGGGGGTGGGGGTAGAGACTCACACAGAAGGGAAAGTCGAGAGGGTTAGGAGTGGGTGTCAAAGAGGACACACATGGCCTAGGTGCCCCCTCCCAAATGGAGGGTTTGGGAGGAAAGTGCCACAGAGGCAGATCCTGCCTTCAGTGTGTGAGGTCAGGAGCAGTGTGTGAGGTTCATTTACAGAATGAGGAGGTTGCTGTGGTGGCATTGAGAATATCGGGTTTCAGAAGCAGGGCTGGGAGAGGATGAAAGGTCCATTTCTGAGCCTGCAGAGATTGGCAGAAAGAGTGGATGAGAGACAAGAGGATGAGGAGTAAAGGTTGGGGGCCACTGGGGAATTAAGAGGGAGGGGAAGCCCAGCTTTTTCCCCAGGTGAAGGAAGTCCAATATTACTGCTCTGCATTTCTTCAGACTTGAAGTTCTGGGGATGTGGAGCCAATTAGAGAGGTGGCCTTTCTCAGGGAGCTCCCCTTGCCTTCCCTTGTTCTGAAGATGATGCCAATTATGTCAAATCCCAGTCACTTCTTACAACAACAACAAAATAGCACTTACTGTCAGCCTGGTTGTCACTGAAACAGTCTGAAAGGCAGAGTTGCTTCAGCCCAAATCCCCAACAGGGGCCCTGGGTCTGCAAGAAACATTGCTCATTGGTACAGCAGGAAATGGCTTCAGGGCCTGAAGAAGATTGATTGGAAGAAGCAGAGGTGAGAGCCCCAGAGGCAGTGGGGCTTGTGTCCTGTGGCCTGGGAGGTCATCTATGTAGGCCTGAAGTCAGGAAGACCTGAGTTCAAATTCTGCCCCAGACACTTACTAGCTATATGACTCTGAGCAAGTCACTTAACTGCTGTTTGACTCAGTTTCCCTATCTGTAAAATGGAGATAATAATAGTACCTATCACCCAGAGTTCTCATGAAGACCAAATGAGATAATGATTGTAAAGCACTTAATGGAGTTCCTGGCACATAGTAAGTACTATATAATATTAATTTTTATTATTATCATCATAATTATTATTATTACATTGGACAATTTTAGGTAGGGGAAGAAGTATGAGGGGCTTGATTTCTTGTAATCTCGGTGATCGTGTATTCTTAGTAAACAGCATTAATCCTGGAAGGGAACTTGACTTATATTTTCCTCATCTATAAAATGAGAGTTGGGCAAGATAATTTCTAAGGTTCCTTTCTGGCATACTATAGTTCTGTGCAGCTGAACTGCTCAGGAGGTTGTCTTCGCAATTATTCCAAGATAAGAAAAATACTGTAGGTGTCTGGAGTGATGGGATAATAGGGCCAAGGATACACTCTCACATACACAGATTTATGTACACACATAGAATATATGTATGTATGTGTACATATATATGCATATAGACATATATGGGTATACATATACACACTATATATGTGTGTCTATATATATATACACACACACATATAGAGAGAGAGATGAAGAGACAGAAAGAGAGAAGAGAGAGGTGTTTCTATGCACATAGCAAAAGAAGAGGAGAGATAGAGATAGAGACAGACAGAGAGAGAGAGAGAGAGAGAGAGAGAGAGATTTGGACTCCCCCACCAATTATGTAATCACAGAAAACAAGGGGCCTATAACAGAGATGATGAAGTATTATTATGTTAATGAAACATTAACACCATCTTTTCTCTTTCTGAAGTGTGAAAAAGATTTTCCTTGAAGTAATTAAAGTAGTAGCTGAGGTACCTATCATCCCTTTAAGAAATGTGATGGAGTTTTCTTTGAACTGGAAGGGTCAATGCCATTTGACTGGATGAAAAGGACATTGGGTCCCTTAAAAAGTTGAACTTACTAGCTCTGATGAATCAAAGCAAGGAAATGGCTTTTAGGAGCATGACCTTTGACAGCAGGAAAGAATGACTACATATTTAAGAGAAGACCACCTCTGAAAGTTGAGAATGGGGCTGTAGAAAGGAAACTGATCCAGAGATCCCAGATAAATGACTAGCAGTGATTCTGTAGCCAAGGAGAATGAGAATGTACAAGGACCCCTTAAGAAAAGACATTAGGGTCTTGTAGTACCGAGAAGTGAGTTGCCCACATGTGTTACTTATCTATGTATTTCACTTGTATTCTGTACCCATTTTTTCCATATGTGTGTGAATTTGTAGGAAGGTGTGCCCTAGGTTTATCATGGGAGAGGAAATACTTTCTAGCTGCTGTTCTTATTATATCATCATAGTAAAAGTCTGAGCTAGTTGTGGCTAACTGCTAGCCAGAAGCCCACTGCTGGGAACTCATGAGCTATAGCTAGTGCAGAGACAGGAGGTGCCACTTGAAATCTGAAATAATACTCATTTCCTTGGGGACCTAATGGGTAAACCTATGATTGCCAAGTTGGGTAAGTAGCCCAAAGATCATGATAACTAACACATACATTCCTGAACTCTTCAAGTAAGAGATGAAGAATGGGAAATTGGCTTCTTGGGAGGAGACGTCCCCTCTCATTCCTCCTTTTTACCTTTTAGGTAAGGGTGCCATGGGCATGCACTGTTGGGGTGACTAGGGATTACATAATCAAAATCTTGCTGCTCTTAAAAGTGGATGAGGAGCAGATAGATTGAGGGGGAGTGTTAGATTCAATATTAAGTGTCTGCTCTGTGCAAAGCACTGTGCTGGGAGCTAGGGGGGGTGCTACAAAGTTTCATGAAAGTTCTTGTCCTCCCTGAGCTTACAGTGGAAAAAAGGGATGATACAAACACATAATCGTTGTATATAACAATTATATGATAAGTGCATTTTAGACTTGCAATGTGCTTTCAAGTCTGGGGATCAGGCAATTCATTACAGACCTAGGGGCTGCCATGCCCATGGTTTACAAGTTTGTCAGTGGCAAAGCTGAGACTTTGACTCAGGTCAGGATTCTTTTCACTATGCCACATTAACTTCTGCTCATGGGGACTGCCTGGGGAAATAGATGAATGTATGAAGGAGATTGTCCCTGAAATGACTCTAAAATCTTCAGTCTCCCTTAGGATGTAGCCTATTTGGACTGTTGAGAGGATGAGGTGGCTCTGACCACTCTTTTACTTTGTATCCAGTCCTGGACTTTAGGCATTTAAAATATTTGCATTATTGGGTCATAGACACAGAGCTGGAAGAGGCCATTGTGTCCAGCTTCCTTATTTTACCTAGGATGAAACTGAGGGATACAGTGGTTAAGTGACTTGGCCAAGGTCACACACCTAGAAAGTATCGAAGGAAGAGATGTGAACCAAAGTTTTCACAACTTCAATTTTAGTGCCCTAGTCATCACCATGCTGCGTAACTTCTGCTGTATTACTTTTCATTGACTTCTATGTTTTCCTGGGTATGTGTCCAGTTCCCTTGCAATTAGCTTGAGATCTTGTTAAGAGCAGGAACAAGCCTCCTCCTTCCTGAGCATCTTCCCTCACACTCAATATAGGGTTCTGTGCCAAGAGGGAGTATTCAGACAGCCTTCCCTAGGAAGGAGAGCCATGGATCCTGACCTTTCCCCGGTGCTGCTGCTGGCTCTTTAGCAGCTGCCAAAGGGAGACAGCCAGCTGGGGGGGGGGGGGGGCGGGAGGAGAAGACTTCTCTTCAGCTAATGCTAAAAAGAGACCAGAAGCTCAGATGTCTTTAATCCAGCATTGGCGTGCTTTCTTGCCTCAGCTAGAAGCAAATAAAATGGTCCTTCCCTTGCAAAATTCTACACCCAATTTACATAGGTACGCACGCGCGCGAGCACACACACACACACACACACACACACACACACACACACACACACACAGGCGCCCTCTGGTGACTAATTTTTCCTTCCAAGTTTGGCCTTGGTGCTCATTTGAAGGCTGATTTTAGCTGTATAAAAATGTTGGCAGTGGGAGCTCACACTATATGATTTGCCCCTTGGCTATAGGCCTCGAAAGCTGTCTCTGGGCTCAGTAGAGAGGGCTGGCAGACCAACTCTCATGGGAAAGACATACTAGTGTCATGGTATAATAATGATTATTGAGGTAGCTAGGTCACTCAGTGGATAGATGCAAGGTTTGGATCCAGGAGGAACTGAATTTGAATCCTGGCAAAGGCACTTGCTAGCCTTGTGCCCCTGGGCAAGTCACTTAATCTCTGACTTCCTGAGTATGATAATCTGTAAAATGGGGATAAAAATGGCACCTACCTCCCAGGGTCATTCCCCCAGATATAGATGTAAATAGCTTTGTAAACCTTAAAGCACAAAATGTTAGCTATTAGTAGTATTTTGCAAAGTGATTTACACATACCATTTCATCTGATCCTCCCAAGATCACTTGAGGTAGACTCTACAGAGCCAAGACTATTATGGGCATAACCATGGTTCAATAGAAAAATAAATTATTGATTAAAAAAAACCCAAATTAGTGAATAGAGCACCGGCCCTGGAGCTAGGAGGACCCGAGTTCAAATCCGCCCTCAGACAGAACACACACAAAAACTAGCTGTGTGACGTTGGGCAAGTCACTTAATCCCAGTTGCCCCTCCCCCCCAAAAAGCAAAAAAACCCCCAACAAATTGATTTAAAAGCTTGCCTCTGACATCACTACTTGTAAGGCCTCAGACTAGTCTCTTAATTTCCCTGGGCCTGAGAACTTCATCTGTAGAGCAAGGGAGCTGGGTCAGACGGCCTCTGAGGCTGTTTTCAGCTCTGGTTCTATTACCCTCATCTTTCATATGAGGAGACTGAGGGCTCCCATGATCACATAGTAAGTATGTGATAGGTAGGATTTGAACCCAGGCTGCTAATTACAAGTCTTTCCATTGTATCATGGACCAGAAGGCAGGAGAACTGGATACTTGACTCAGTTTTGGTACATGGTGACTATGTTATCTTAGATAAGTTATTTTATCTTTCATGGGCCTCAGCTTCCTCATCTTTCAAATTAGGGGGGTGGGTTCCATGGGATTCTAAGTTTCTTTCCAACTTTGAGGTTTCTAGAATTCTGTGACTGAACCAGGAAGAAGGATAAAAGTTATAATAAATGAGGGAAATGCCGTGATGAGATTGACTATGAGAGATTAGAGCTCTTCTCTCAGCCAACATCAAAATTTACCTATCTACCATCTGCCATCCACTTAATATGGTTTGGAAATGCTATAGTTGGATTATATGTCTACATAGGGATTCTGGGGCTGCCTTATAGGCAGATGACTTTTTTGGCTTATGGCAAAAAGCATCATGTGGATGACATTCAGGGAGAGAAGAGGGGAGGGATGTGGGACTGTTTCAGGAGGTTGTGTTTACTTTTTGGTATCCTCTTTTAAGAGAAAGGCAGCATGGCATAATGGGTAGAGCTGGCCTTGGGGTCAGGAAGGCCTGGGTTTGAGTACTTCCTCTGATTCCTACTGGCTGCGGGACATCAGGCAAGTTATTCAATCTCTCAGTGGCCAGGAAACTCTCTAAGACCCTAGGTTGAAGAAAAGGCTCTGGTGTGCACGGATAGAAGGGACTCCTTAAACCAAAGAAATCATAGGTCCTGACACTCCTCCCTCTCCCCTCCCCCTTGCAAATCTTCTTTTTAATATCATCCTGTGAAAAGAAGGAATGATAATTATGTGTCTCAATGATCTATCACTTATCTTCTTTTCATTTGTTGATTTTGGCAGCGCCATCCATCCAGGAGAATTACTCATACCCCAGTGGATTCCTTTCTCCTCCATCTCCTCCCCTTCTCCTTGTCCATCATTCTTTCCACTTTGGTTTGAAAGTCATACTAACTCATTGAAAAATATCAAGAAATACTTATCATGCATGTGTCTTCTACATTATGTGCTCTGCATTGTGCTAGGAGCTTTGGGGGGATATAAAGGAGCGTAAGTGCTGGTCCTTACATCCTAGCTTGTTAGATGAGGGGGAGGGGGAAAGGAATAAACATGATTAAGCACCTACTATGTGCCAGGCACTATGTTAAGCACTTTGTGAATATTATCTTATTTGATCCTCATAGTAACCTGGAGAGGTTTTATTATCACTAGAAAAATGGCAAAATACTGGTTGCTTTGTGTCATTTTTGGTCCAGACTTGTTGTGCTTCAATCAATATAATGGGCTCCTGGTACAGATCATGTTTCTTCTCCAACTTATAGTCCCAGAGAGTGTCCTGGGGCCACTGAGAAAGTATGTAGCAACAAATAGTAACTAACATGTTTCATGTATGTTATCTCATACAACTCCCCTTTGAGGTTATTTTATAAATTTTATATTTCATATATATATACACACATTTGATGTACATATATGCATTCTATGTATATATCATTTTATGCATATATACACATTCAATGCATGTATACATTTATGTAGATATATGTATACACACTTTATGTATACCTTATGCATGCACACACATTTATGTATATGTTTTATATACATATTTGTATGTCTACATTTATGTATATATGTACATATAAATTATATATGTGTATATAAAATGCATATACATATTTTGTAAATGAGGAAACTGAGGCAGACAGAAGTTAAGTGACTTGCCCAGGACCACACAACTGGCCAATGTCTGAAGTAGTAGCCAAACTTGGGTCTTCTTAATTCCAAGTCCAGGGCTTTCTCCATTATGTCACATAGTTGCATCTAATGACTTCATTTTTTATTTTTTAAAAAATTATATTTTATTTTCCCCTCAATTATATGTGAAACAATTTTTTAACCTTTATTTAAAAAAAAAATTTCTAATGACTTTTCTATGGTCACATGCCTAGTATATGTCAAAAGAAGACTCAAATCCAGATCTTGCTCACTTCACTATGCTGGCCTTTATCTACTTATATCACTATGACATATAGCTCAGGATACCTCCTCTCCCTTTCTGATCTTTGGGCTCACCAGGAACAGGTTTGATTTGAGGGATTAACTCCAAAGGATCTTATAATTTTTGGCTCATTATACCCCCCATCTAGAGTTTGCATTGGTTGATCATGTGGGTAGCAGAGGGAACTAAGCGCTTGGTTACAAATCTA
Source organism: Petaurus breviceps papuanus (assembly GCF_028583685.1). Taxonomy (NCBI): domain Eukaryota; kingdom Metazoa; phylum Chordata; class Mammalia; order Diprotodontia; family Petauridae; genus Petaurus; species Petaurus breviceps. The sequence goes on from NW_027185798.1 coordinate 44,106,247, forward strand.
TATTGGGTAGAGAATAAAGTTTATTTTACCCCCACAGAAAAATACAGATGGCACAAAAGAACTGTAGAATCCCTTAAACAGGTACAAAAACCTCATAAAACACCCATAGTAGTCCTCTTGGAACAACCTGAATTTGAGATTGCTATCATGGCAAAAGTCTGATGAAGTCTGGTGAATCTCTTGTTCTTCCACAAAGTCTCAATCTGTCCCCTCAAGGCTCATAGTGTCCTATGTGGCTTCAACTCCCCCCCAAAGGCAAATATACTTTGCAATCTTTCCTATCAAATCTGTTTCTGTAATAGCTGGGGGTGACAAGGTCCAGATCCCTTACTCCCCCATGTTGTGGCTTCAACCCTCACTGCTTCTTTAATGCAGGGGCCAAATGGGTAATCCTCTTCTTTCTTCAAGAGAGACACTGTTAATGAAGTCCTCTTCTCCTTCCAAAAGGTTTGATTCCTAAACTTTCAAATTCAGAGTTATCCTTGAAGTAACCTCTAATGTTTTCACTGCCTCCAAATCCCTCTTCTCAGCCAGAAGACTAGATTCTGGTATCATGTTACTTAAGAAAATTCTCTTCCTCTGCTTGGTGTTCAGGAACATTTGGCACGGTCTGCCCTTTCAGGTCTACCAGTCACTTCAGCAAGCCCATATTTCATTACGCTCTATTTCAAAAGAAGGGCATAAGTGAAAAGGCAAAAAGTGGGTTCCAAAGGATGATTAAACCAGTTAGCTCACTGCTAAAGGCCAATTGAAGAAAGGTGGCTCCTCCAACCAGAGTGCTGGTCAACAACATCATTTTGGCAGTAGCTCGTTTCTGGAAACCAATCAAAACCATAGCCACGATAAATTTACCAAGAATTGTCTGTCTTCTTAACAAGGTGCCATTGGGAATGTCTGTACTTCGTTAGGGAAGAGTTATGCTCAGATGTTTAGACATCGGTACAAGTATACTCATCAATAGTCCTTATATTATCAAAGTTGTACCATTGACTAAAATGTTACATTAGATTACTTCTGGCTAAAGGAGTCAAGGAAAGCTTCTTAGAAGAGGCAGAATTTGAGCTGGGTCTGGAAAAAATGGGGAGGATTTGAATAGGTGGAAAGATTCAGGGAGTATTTGAAACAGGAACATTCACCTTATGTTTACTTCATTGGATAGAAATCATCAAAGTATTGGAAAAATATTTGACTCAGTAAGAAGAGATCTGGATTTCAGTTACACCTCTAAAACTTGCTAGCTATGTGGTTATGGGCAATTTTACTTCAACTCTCAGTTTCCTCATCTGTAAAATAGGGATAATAATGCTTATAGTACCTACTGCCCAGGGCTGTTGTGAGGACTATAAAGTATATAAATCATGTCCCAAAAATCTGAGTGCAATGTTAAGCTCTTAAAGCTTCTTAAATTACATAAAAATAGATTAAAGTGTTACAGTTTTATTAAACTACAATGAGACTTTTGGATTACCATATATAGGACTTTAAAAAGTCTTAAAGGATTACATAATAGTCAGCCATTTCTCTCTCATTCTTCTTCTTTATCTTGTCTTTTATTTTCCTTCTGTCAGTTTCCCATCTGGCTGCTCTGTTCCCATCGGTGATCTTGCTCCATTCATTGCCTTACTCGCTTTAAGTCAGTGCCCTCTGTTGGTCCTTCTTCATCCATCCCACCTTCATTTGTTGGTTCTATCCCTGACTTGTCTGTCCCTATCAGTCAATCTTCACAACTTATATCTACTTGTCACCTCCTTCCCTTGAGTAGTATACACTTGTCACTGTGTGGCCCTGGACTAAGAGTCAGATAGACCTGGGAGTTGGGAATATAGGTGTCTAAACACATGTATATGTGCACACATATTTACACATATGTACATATATGTACACATATGTAGATATGTGTATCTATGGCGGCCTGCTCTTCTGCTTCCTCGCAGCCTTGGGGTGGGGAGAGGAGGTGGTATTTCGGAACAGTACCAGCATATCTCTGGAGCTAATGAAGAGCCTTTGAATTAAATCATAATTAGAATCTTTTATTATTGAGCTATTTCTCATTAGTGTAGAAAACTCTTCCCCCTCAGGCATCTGTTATTCAGTCACAACTATCAAACCTCTTAATAAACCACCTTCTGGAGAAGAAAGCTTCGAGCAACGTCTCCTACCTGATGCGGCCTGAATCTCTAGAGATGATGCTGTCCTGGCCTTGCTGGGTGGAAGACAGAAAGAAATCTCCAGGCAAAAGGGCGCCAGCTCTCAGTGTCGGGCCTAGATTTTCTTCTCAATTTGGAGCCAGAGACCTATATCTGAACCCTGGCTCTGTTCCTTCCATCCTGTGTGACTTTGGGAAAATAACTTTATCTTTCTGTATTTTCATCATATCATCTGTAGAACAAAAGGATCAGATTTGATCTCTAAGGATGCTTCCAGCTTTAAATGCTAAGATTCCATCCTTTTATGTTCATTGATGAATGCCCCAAGGAGATTCATCCTATAGAGTCTTCAGAATCTGTAGTTCTAGGAGATCTTAGACATTAACTCGTCCTACTTTTTCAGGATATAAATGAGGAAATTAGAGGTCAATGACTTGTCCAAACTCACGCAGTTAGAAAATAGCAGAGCAAATATTTGATACAAATTCCAAATCCAGTGGGGTTTTTTTCCCCACATTAAACCAGTGGTTGTAAGGGGAGAGCAATGACTCTTTCTGCTTCTTTCTACTTCCATTGCTAACACTGGCAGAGGACACTCCTTTCCCTTCTGGATCGAAATCACTGAAGTGGTGGAAAAACACTTGACTTGTAGTTTGGAGAGATCTGAGTTTCACCTGCATCTGTAAAACTTGCTCATTCAGGAGAGAGAGTGTGTTTGAAGAAGGACTTTATGAAAACTTGTGGGAGACAAGCAAGTAAAATAGAACAGATTTATAAGGAGCCAAAATGTCAAATGGGGTGAGGGAGAGCCTACTATGTGTCAGGTACTTTACAGATATTATTTCATTTGACCCTCACAACAACCCTGCTGTGAATATCTCCATTTTACTAATGAGGAAACTGAGGCAAACAAAAGTTAAATGATTTGCCCAGGGTCACACAGCTAAAGTGTCTGTGGTTGAATTTGAACTCAAGTCTTTTATGATTTCAGGCCAAGTTATGTGCACTATGGTGCCACCTAGTGGCACTGCCTACAGTTTTACTTACAGAAGGTGGGCTGAGACATGGTCTTGGCTAACTAGGCTGTTCACATTATCCTAGAATGCTCCCCAGGGCTGGCCTCTGCCACCTTGTTAGTTACCAGAGGATCTGAATTAGAATTCTGACTTTTTTTACTTGATACTTGAGTAGGGGGTGTTATATCTCAAATGAGATAATAAATGTGAAACATGTTGCAAACCTTGAAGAACTAAATAAATGTCAGCTATTATTAGTATTATTTTTATTATTCTGCAGTCACCAGGCCTTCAGTCTGGGGATGACTTCATTCTCTGAGCCTTCTCCTTCGCTCCTGCTGAGCTCAGTGTTTATAGCGCAGTGCCGGGGTGTGCTGGTAAATGTTTAACAACTGGGCTGGGGGTGGTGGTGATGTATGTACACATATTTTAAAGTTTAATCTGAATTATTAATACTTTCTGAAGCTTAGACAACCAACAAAACAAGAAATCAAGTCATAATTTGTAATGTTCCTAGGTGGAATACTCACATTGAACTTTAACCATTTGTCTCTCGAGAGGTCCGGAGCTACCTCCAGGAGGCCTCTCTACCTGGGCGACCTTAGGCTATTTGTACTTTGTGGGTCTTAATTTTTTTATCTATGAAATGAGGGGGTTGGACTGGATTATCTCTAAGATTCTTTTCCACTCTAGATCTTATGATCTCACTGTGACCTTTTTGGGAGTGCTATCAGGGCTGCCCAGGTATGATATCATAGCATATAGGATTGGAGGGGACTTTAGCGGTCACTTAGGATAAGGACTAGTGCAGGGAACACCAGGCCAAGGTCTGGTCTTTTCCTTTAATTTTTAATGGATTGTTTATGGTCTACCCAAGAGTGGGAAAGTAACTGTCAGAAAGATACAGCCTTTGTTAAGCCCTTATTCTGTACTTAGTACTGGGGATATAAATACAAGTTGAAAGAAAGACAATTCTTGCCCCTAAGGAGCATAGATTCTAATGCGGGGAGATAGCAGCTATAAAAAGGGCAGCTAGGTGGCACCATCATTCACAGGGTGATACACCTGGAGTCAGGAAGACTCATCTTCCTGAGTTCAAATGTGACCTCACTTACCAGCTGTGTGACCCTGGGCAAGTCACTTCACTTTGCCTCAGTTTCTTTATCTGCAAAATGAGCTGGAGAAGGAAATGGCAAACCAGTACCTTTGCCAAGAAAACCCCAAATGGGGTCATGAAGAGTCAGATATGACTAAACACAAAAATTCCTATAAAAGGGAGTTGGGAAGGGGAATAAAATTAGAAGCATAATGTGAAAATAATGAAGACAGGGCATGGAGACCTAATTCTGGGCAGAATGAGGTGAAAGTTCACCTATCAGAGCTTAGCATCCTAAGGGAAGAATGGGTGGTGGAGATGAAGACCCCCACCAATTTACCAAAGTGTCAACAAAATGGTCAAACATGGTGAGGAGGGCTGTTGCCAGTGACCACTTCCGTTCCCATAGCTCAACTTCCCTGCCTTTCTGGTGGTGCTAACACCATGCTGCTTCAAAACTGAAGTATTTTCTGGCCCTTTTCACTCACTTCTTGGGCTGGTATTTCCAGGTTCAGTCTTCCATATATCAAGAGAGACCAAGACTTTGCCCTGGCCAAAATGCAGCACCAGACTAGTGAAATTTTGTTGTTGCCATATATACATAATAATGTTGGGACTGTTGGTTAGGTGGGTAGAGAACACTGGAAATCTATGAGTTATAAGATCTTAGACTCAGAGCCGGAAAAGATCTCAAAAGCTATGTGGTTTGACCCCTTCATTTTTACAGTTGAGGAAACTGAGGTCCAGGGAGGATAAGGGACTTGCTCAAAGTCACACAAGTAGTATCAAATGGGATTTGAACCCAAGTCCTTTGATTTAAGACTCGTGTTATTTCCTCCCTATCACGATTAGCTTTCGTTCTTTCTCAAATTCATTTACAGCAGAGACAGATAGGATCTCAGGAGATATGAAAGAGTGATTATCTCGGATTATGTCAATTTTCTCTATCAGAAAGCTTTGCTCTCTGGCCCAGACATAAGGGTTGAAAAGGACAGACCTAATTTTAGCCCAGGTGCATTTTGCTTTGATATTGTTAGCGGGATTCAGTATCCATGACTAAAAAAACTTACCCAGGAAGATTCTACCCAGCAAGGTCTAGCAAGGCACCAACTCTATCACCAATAAGGAAGAAGCTCAGAAAAGACACCATTGCATCCTTAGTTCTCATCCTTCTTGACCTCTCTGTAACATGTAATATTTTTGACCTCATCCTTTTCCCAAGTCTTTTCTCTCTTCTGTGGGTTTTTATGATGTTAAAATATCTCCTTATTTTCCTTCTACCTCTCTTGACTATTCCTTTTCAATCTCCTTTGCTGGATCCATATCCTTCTACCAACCATGGGTGTTCTTAAAGCTTCTGTTTTATCCTCTTTTCTTTTCTCTCCCTCCTACCTTGGTGATCTCATTAGTTCTTATGAATTCAGTGATCCTTTCTTTCTTTCTGTCTTTCTTTTTCTCTTTCTTTCCTTCCTTCCTTCCTTCCTTCCTTCC
>NW_027185798.1:44112396-44117521 GCF_028583685.1 Petaurus breviceps papuanus
CAGGGCTGGTACTTTATTCACTGCACCACCTAGCCTCTCCTCAGTCATCATTTCTATGCAAATGACTCTCAGATAAATAGATCTAGTCCTAGATTCTCTCTTGAGTTCCAATTACTGTAGGACACCTACACCTGGTTGTCTTCTAGGTATCTCAAGCTCAACATGTCCAAAATGAAACTAATTTTTTTCTCCCCAAACCTTTTTTCCCCAACTTCCCTATTCCTATTGAGGGCACCACCAATCTTCAAGTCACCCAGATTCACAATTTGCCAATCATCCTTTCTTCATCCCCCACTCCCCATATCCAGTCAGTTGATATATCTAGTTGTTTTGACCTCCACAGTATTTCTCACACTATTCCCCTTCTCTACTCACACAGTCACCATTCTAGTGTAGACCCTCATCACTTCTTGCCTGGACAACAGTTTCATAAATGAAATTCTAGTCTTCTCTCTTACCAGATGTATTTACCAAAATCTTTTTAAAGCATGAGCATAACTATATCACTGCTTTACTCAAAGAACTTCACTGGCTTCTGATTGCTTCTGTATAAAATACAAACTGTTCAGCTTGGCATTTAGTGCCCTTAATGATCTGTCTCCAGGCTATCTTTCCAGGCTAATTGCCCATTACTTCCCTTCATGTATTCTACAGTCGAGCCAAACTGAGCCACTTGTTTTCTGAACTTGGCAACTCTATCCTCTAACTGTTCTTTTGCACAGGCTGCCTCCCAATCTGAAGTTAGGCTCTCTTCTCACCTCCCTAGGTTCCTTCAAGACTCAGCTCATCTAACATCTGGTATGGAAAAAAACTTATCTAGTTGTTAGTACCATCTTCCTCTTTGAATAGTCATACATATACTTGCCTTGTTATTATACAATATGCAATAGAATGTAAGGTTCTTGAAGGCAAGGATTGTTTTGCTTTGTTTTGGCATTTGAACGCAAACCATCTGACCAAGATCCATGAACACAGTGTGTTATTAGTAAGTGTTTGTTGGGTTGGATCAAACTGAAGTTTGGTGGACATTGTTCACATCCAAGATTAGCATACTATTCAGGCATGTTCTTTTTGTCACTTCCTCTCAGAGCTCAGTTGCACAGTGATGTCCTGGGTTACTTAATCAGGATGACAGTCAACACTGAATACTACTTTATGTGTAAAACCTGAACTTGCCACCAAGGTGAGAGGTATAAGCAAAGAAATAAAGTAGCTCTTGCCCTAGTCTATTAAAGTAGAAAGGGCACATATAAAAAACATAACCTATAAAGCAAGAAAAAAAAACCATAGCACATGTAACTTGAGTCCCAAAGCTCATTGCTATGGGACTGTCTCCTCATTGGAGGATATTAATGCATTGCATCTATGTGAGGGGTAGGGTAGAGTCGAAGAGATCAGGATAGAGAAGAGCTCCAGTATCTTCAGTCTCTAGGTTTTGATGTTATTTCAGGCAATCTGGCTTCTACCTTTAAGAGAGAAGATGAATGATGCCAACACCAACTTCAGGTTGCTGAATGGAGAACAAGAATCTGGGAAGAAATCTACAGGAGAGGAGCTATTCGTCTCCATCATGGCCCCATCCTCAGCTTGCTACATTGGAGATCTTGGGTAGTCTCCCATTGGTAAGATGTGACATTCTCTCGGTTGAGTGGACCTACCTGGCTTCCAATGAGAGAGGTCCTTTATATTGTCTAGTATACATTCTCCTACATATATTTTGTCCAATTTCTGTTTTGCCATCAACCTGGATAAATGGTTTTCTTTGCAACATGCTCTGTGTTTGTTGTGGAAATAGTACTTGGTAGGAAGAGAATCAAGCCTTGAGCACAAAGCTTGTGTTCTTATTTCCCCATCAATGAACTGCAATAAGGAGTTTAATTTGGATCTTAAAAACCACATCCCCTAGACAAATAATATTTAAGGTAACAGAGAGATATCATTCTATCCTGGTGCTCTCTTTATCTGAGGAGAGCAGTATGGTCAGCCTCCGACTCTACCTCTTTTCTCCCCTCCTGGCAGGAATTAAAGTCTTCCTTGAAGAAAGGTGGGGGAAGGAAAGGTGAGAGATCTATTATTGTCTCCCTGTGAACCATACATAATGCACTGGAAATGACCTCAGAAATAAACATTGTAGAGCAAGAAAAAAAGCAAAGCACATATTATGATTATTGTCATTAAAAAAACTTGAATTATGATTTCTCTGGTAAGGAAATGACCTCTACCAATATAGACTGACCACTTCTTCTGTCACTTTTTGTCTTAAAGAATTTCCAGGGGTCACTGAGAATTTAAATGACTTACCCAGGGTCACACAGCCAATATATAGCAGAAGCAGTACTTGAACCCACGTCTTTCTGACTCTTAGGCCACTACACTATTATGCCACATTGTCTTTCCTCGTTATCATTCCTATCATTATTATTTTCTATTTGCATAGTCACTTTTAATATATTTTAAGGTGCTTTCAAACCTATTGTCTTTTTTTATCCTCATAATAATCTTCTGAATCAGGTAGGACAGGAAATGCTGTTTCTGTTTCCAGATGAGGGAACTGAGGCTCAGAGAGGTTATGACTTACCTAAGGTCACATGGCTAATGAATGATAAAATCAAGACTAGGACCCCAGCCTAATGATTTGGATGAAACTCAGACAAACTGAGTACCTTAAGTTTTGAGTGGGGGGAGGTAAAAGAGTAGTGATTAATTTTTACATGAAGGAGTTATACTTTGATATGAATCACCTTGGGAGGTAGTGAGTTCTTCCTCCTAAGTTGTTTCTAAATAAAGATTGGGTGATCATTTGTCAGACATGGGATAGGAATCCCTGTGTAGGTTAGACTAAATGGTATCTGAGGTCCCACAAAGCCCTGCTAGTCTGTGATTTCCTGACAGAGGAGGGAGGGGAATGCTTCTTAGAGCTCCTAACACAGTGTCTTGAACATAGTAGGCACTTAAAAGTTGAATCATCGACTCAAACAGTAGAAATGGCCCATGCAAAGGCTAGAATGAGCCATCAGTGAGTAGAAGTGCTTGGTTGAAATGGAATCTGTGGTGAGGGTATGATAAGAAACTAGGCTATGACATAAGGTCAGTGAGGAGAGAAGTTTTTGGAGGAGCCTTGAAAATAATGTTGACAAGCTTGGCTGTCTGGTCTCTGAATCCTGGCAGATTATCCCTTTTAAGACCAAAGTGGCTGATACATCCTGACCTGATATTGAAAGGAAGAGAGGTGCATGGCATTTGTCACATAGTGCCTTGACTTGGTCCCTGTGACCAAGGATCTCTTGGTACCTTGGCCTCATTACCTCACTGAGTTTTTTATGGGTACCTGACTCACCCCTTAGTTTTCCTTTTACTGGTTTCCATTCTTTTAAAAAATTTTATTATTATTATTTTGCTTTTTTTGGAGGGGGGAAAGCAGGGCAATTGGGGTTAAGTGACTTGCCCAAGGTCATACAGCTAGTAAGTGTGTCAAGTGTCTGAGGATGGATTTGAATTCAGGTCCTTCTGACTTCAGGGCTGGTGCTCTATTCATTGCGCCATTTAGCTGCTCCCCCTTTTTTAATTATTAAATTTTATCTTTCAATGAACAAGTATTTATTTTCTTTCCCTCCCACCTTCCCCAAATCCCCAAAGCCTTGTAACAATTATGCATAGTAAGGCAAAGCAATTGTCCTTATCTGCCATACCCACATATGTGTGTCTCATTTCACATATTCCATTTACCTTCTGGATTTGGGTAGCGTTCTTTTGAATCATGTCTGGTTATTTCATTGACATATATTTAAGTGTAAATAATTTTCCTGGTTTTGCTTCCTTCACTACGTATCAGTTAATTAAAATCTTACTAGGTTTCTCTGGCCATTCTGTTGTCACCATTCTGCATCTTGGTTCATTTATCTCTTGTCTACATGGTTTGATCAAATGAAATAATGCATGTAAAAGTGCTTTGCAAATCTTAAGGAACTATAAAAAGCCTAGCTATTATTATTTCTTTTTTGACACAGTTAATACACTTTCTGAGAAGAAAGATTATTTTATTGACCTTTTTATTTCCAGGGCCTAGTACATTATCTGGCACCTAGTAGGTATTCAATAAATGTCTTTGACATCTTAGGTCCCTCTCTCATTATTAACTTCCTTAATTGCTGACATCACTCATATTGATTTTGACTGACCATGGTGGTTAATCATTACCCCTGACAACTGAAAGTGGGACTGGATATTGGACATGATGAATAGGCAGACAGGGAACCATTGTAAGATTTGAGGGAAGTTCAGTTAAGATTTTCACCTCTCTTTCTGTATTCCTAAATCTTGCTCCCAGCAGCTATGTAATGTTCAGGATGTGTGTTACGAGAATCCCCTTGTCATTGGGATTTTCCATTCTGAGCCTGTTCAGGTTCTTAAGCCCCTATTACTAAGATTCATTTGGGCTCCTATGCCTTGCAAGACCATAATCCCCAGAAATCCAGGACCTTGTCTGTTCTTCAGTGCTCTGAGTGTCTAGGATAGTACATAGTAAAACTGTGGGTTTGGAAAAGACTTGGTGATCTGACCCTGCCATTGTGAGGAAAAGCCCTTCTGTTGGTCCCATAGTCCCAGAAGGAAAAAGAGGTTCCTTTACTTCCTTGAAAATTTTCAACTCTCGGGGCAGCCAGGTGGCGCAGTGAATAAGAGCACCAGCTCTGGTGTTGGGAGACCCGGGATCAGTTCTGGCCTCAGATACTTGGTTGCTACACAAAAAATAACTGGCCGTGTAACCTTGAGCAAGTTACTTAACTTCAATTGCTTAAAAAAAAAAAGAAAATTTCCAACTCTGAAACTGATGATGAATTTCCTATCCCACTCAGAGGTTGCTGACAAAGAAATTGGTTAAAATCTATATGTATGGTGCTTAACACCTTCTAAATGAGATGTTGATAGGGGTGACTAGGTGGCACAGTGAATAGAACACTGGTCCTGGAGTCAGGAGGACCTGAGTCCAAATCCAGCCTGAGACGCTTAATACTTACTAGCTGTGTGACCTTGGGCAAGTCACTTAACACTGATTGCCCTGCCTTTCCTCCTCCATAAAGGAAGAAGAAGAAGAAGAAGAAGAAGAAGAAGAAGAAGAAGAAGAAGA
>NW_027185798.1:44117531-44125901 GCF_028583685.1 Petaurus breviceps papuanus
GAAGAAGAAGAAGAAGAAGAAGAAGAAGAAGAAGAAGAAGAAGAAGAAGAAGAAGAAGAAGAAGTAGTAGTAGTAGTAAATGAGATGTTGATTAAGGACCATGTTGGGCTATGACTTTCACAAGCTTCAAAAATCAATGACAAGTTTAAATAGCATGCACAGGTCAAGACTCCCAACCTAAATCTAGCCAGACTCTCCTTGAATGTTGGGGATTGGGAATGCAGCATTTTCACAGTGACTGGCAGAGTTGTGCACTTTTCTGGAGAACAGCAGTGGCCCAGGACACTCTTAAAGTCTCTGTCTAGTGATTGGCATTCTGGGAGTTGACCTGGCTCATTTAGGGACTGTATGTCTCAGACTAGGGGCTGGGAGAAAGGAAACTTGGCAGCAACTTAAGGAGGTGAGATGAGAAAAGAAATAGATGGAAAGAAAGAAAACATTCTGAGACCCAGGATGCTAATAGTTTCATCAGAGAGTGGAGGGTCTCCTCTCTTGCTCAGTCCCTCCTTTTAGCACTAAGAATCAGTGTAAAGAGAGACAGCACATTGTCATAGAACTGATGATAAACCTGGAAGTAGAAGGCCAGGTTTTAAATTCTGATAAGATGTTGGTTAAGTGACTTAGTCTCTCTGGGCCTAAGTTTCCTTATCTATAAAATGAGGGCATTGGAGTAGAAGATCCCTAAGGTCCTATGCATGACTCATTTTGACTCTAACTCCTTTGAGAGGGAAATAAACTGAGGTATATTCCTCAATCTCACACATTCATGCTTCCTTATCTCATGTTCTACTTCTGTCTGATTCTTTTTATTGATTCCATGAGAGCAGATGAACAATTATATAATCACACATATATGCATTCAGTTCAATTCAACAAATGTTCATTAAATATCTACGGTGAGAAAGGCATTGTGCTATGCACCTCGATACAGGGACAAAAACAAAACAAAATGATTCTTGCCCTTGGGAGGCTTATATTCTAATAGAAATACTAAGTGCTTGCACTGTGTAATGCTTTAGAGTTCATTTACATAGAGATGCAGCATAGAATGGAGAATAAAGAGTTAAGACAGTGTTAGACCTGACTTCAAATCCTCTCTCTCCATTTTCCCTATGTGACTCAGCTTGATTTTGACTCTAAGGACATCGAGCCTCCCCCAGGAAAAACTTATTGCCTGAAATCTCATTATCATGCAGATTGACTCAGCTTTTGATGTGTTGCTTAATCAGTCTGACTCTTCAGGACCCCATTTGGGGTTTTCTTGGCAAAGATACTGGTTTACTATTTCCGTCTCTAGCTCATTTTACAGATGAGGAAACAGAGGCAAACAGGGTGAAGTGACTTGCCCAGGGTGACACAGCTAGTAAGTATCTGAGGTCAGATTTGAACTCAGGTCCTGCTGACTCAAAGGGCCAGCACCCAATCCACTTTTCAGCCTACCTACTCTTTCTATTCCATAGTAAATGGTATAGTTGGAAGGGCACAAAACTCACAATCAGGAGACCTAGGCTCAAGTTCTTCCCCTGACATTTATTTCCTGAGTCATTTATGGTATCTTAGCCTCAGCTTCCTCATCTGGAAAATGGACTGATGATCACTACTTGTTCTACCTACCTCACTGGGCTGTTGTGAGAAACAAATGAGCTAATGTATGCAAAGTACTCTGAAAGTTGCTTCTGGATACCAGCCAGCCCTTTGAATAACTGTTCAACAATGGTCGGTAATGTTAAGTTAGTGAAATATCAGCTTTAACCAAGCAAAATGGTGTGGTTTATAAGAATGTAGAATTTGGAGTCAGAAAAGCCCTAATTAGAATCCTGGTTCTGCCACTTATTTATGGACTACGTGACTATAGACAAGTCATTTAATTTCCAGAAACTGGGTGTCAGTTTCTTCACCTATAAAATAAGGGGGAAAAGCAACAGCTCTCCTTCTCTCAAGGAGCTGATGAGCTAATGGAAAGAAACTGAAAAAGGAAAGGAGGCTTGCCAGAGGGCACCTGGTGGCACAGGGGCATGATATTTATAGAGTCAAAACCAAACAAAGCCCTGATGGAAAACAGAGAGTTGTTGGGAAGCCCCAAACCTTCCATAAAGGATGGCTTTGGTATGAATTTATTGCTCCACCCTGAAAGCAGAGAGGAGAGGCACCTGAGGGAACTGAGAGGGTATTGTGTATCAAAAGCAGTAGGGCAGCCAGGTGGCACAGCGGATAGAACAGGTCTTAGAGTAAAAAAGACTGGAGTTCAAATCTGGCCTCAGATGCTTATTAACATTAACCCTCTTTTCCTATGTTTCCTCATCTGTAAAATGAGCTGGAGAAGGAAGTGGTAAAACACTACAGGATCTTAGCCAAGAAATCCCCAAATGGAATCATGGAGAGTTGGACAGGACTGAAATGTCTAAACAACATGGAATAGAAATTGCAGCTGCACCCTGAGTGGTATTTTTTAGTATTTTGGTTCATGTTGAAAACTAAACATTCAGTGTTCCCATGGCTAAGACTGGGCATTAGCTTACCATGGTGTACCTACAATTCTATTCTTTCCTATTTCACAGGTATAGCTACCATATACACATGAGAAATTGCATGGCATGGTGGATACATACTTGGCCTCAGGAGTCAGAAAGACCTGGGTTCGAATTCTGTCTCTGACACATTGGCTGTATAACTGTGGGCAAATCATACAACCTCTCAGTGCCCTGGCAACCCTAAAATTAGAAGCTGAAGATGAGTTGCCAGATGAGAGTTCCTTACATCATAGGGAAATCACAGCAGGCTCTCTCCTTCCCAACCCCTGTCCCCTCAAGCTATCACACAGAAAATTCCACATAGATACATGCATATATCCACAGAAGTGCTAGAGTATGTGAATGAAGAAAAAGGTACTCCCCCTCCCTTCAGAGCTAGGAGCTAAGCTTCTGAAAACATACCCAAGGAAAGTATTGTAATTGCCATTAACCGGAGTGAATTGCTTGGCTGATGGATGCCGGCAACGTGTGACGGCCTGATAATTGTCTTTTCATCCCAGGATGGATGCGACACTCTCATTCCTTGGCAAAGTATTTATTTGAACGGGATTAGATTTGACTGGGGAATGCTTCTCCCTTTTCTAAATTATTAACGTCTAATAAAAGGTTATAGCCAAATTCCCTGACAGCCTCGCATGTGGAAATAAAACCATCATTTTTTACGCTGTTGCCACAGCTGCATTTTCCTTCCATGGCTCAGAAATATGGGAAGATAAAAAAAGAGGGACTGGGGTTATGCTCAGGCCATTGTGGGTTACGACCTCCTTTGGCCTTTCCTTCTTTTAGGTGGAGTACAGCAGAAGGGTTCCTGGTTTTATTCTTTTCCCTGTATCTGAATATGGGTTTTTATCCCTTTGTACATCACGGAGACACCTGTCACCAGCCTCGGGCTGATTGTCTGGTGTGGTGAGGTTATGGGAGGGGGAGGGGGAGGGGGGTTTTGATGAGAAAGGAGCTGATTGGTTGGAAGCAGTCAGTTATTGATTCAACATGGTTCAGATTGTTGTGCTAGATAGCTGAGGTGCATACTAAGTAGCAGACCAGGGGAATGTCATTAGGGAGCTTCAGATTTGGTTTCATGGAGTGAACACAACCAACCAGTTCAACTTATATTTTTTTCACTGACTTGTACAGTCATTTGCTTGGATTCAATGAATCAGACAATTGAAAAAAAGTCATTCAGTCCCAATCTTTGCCCTCAGGGAAGTTATGTTCAACAGAAAAATACAGTAGGCATATTCTTAATCAAAGTAGTATGACTGCAAGAAATAATGAACAGGTAACATTCAGAGAAGCCTGGAAACACATACAAACTGATGTAAAGTGAAGCAAGCGGGACCAGGAAAACAACAGACATGGTGACTATTAAAACGTCAATGGAAATAACATCAGAAACAGAAAAAAAATTAGGGCAAACCTTGCATAATTATGATGACCAAGCTTATCTTTGCAAATAGGATGAGAAATTGTACTTTTCTTTCTTCTCTGCAGAGGTGGTGGGTGGGACTATGGATTTGCAACATTACCTATAATGTTAGCCTCAGTTGATTTCTCGGTCAGTTTGCTGAACCTTTTTTCTTCTTTCTTTCTTTCTTTCTTTCTTTCTTTCTTTCTTTCTTTCTTTCTTTCTTTCTTTCTTTCTTTCTTTCTTTCTTTCTTTCTTTCCTTCTCCCTTTCCTCCCTCTATTCCTTCCTTCCTTCCTTTCTTCCTTCCTTCCTTCTCTTGTTCAATCATTTTGTCACATCTGATTCTGTGATCCAATTTGGGGTTTTCTTGGCAAAGATACTGGAGTGGTTTGCCATTTCCTTCTCCAGTTCATTTTACAGATGAGGTAACTGAGGCAAAGAGGGTTAAGTGACTTGGACAAGGTCACACAGCCTTGAACTCACAGGAAGATTAGTCTTCCTGATTTCAGGCCAGGCACTCTATCCATTGTGGCATGTAGTGGCCGTGTGGAAGTTACAAAGAGGGAAAATTTAGGTTGTGGGTTCCTACTCCTTAGAGGTCTTCAAGAAGAGTCTGGATGACCACTCATCAAATATGTTTTAGTGGGAATTTCTTTCAGGTGTGAGTGGGACTAGGCTGCCATTGAAGTCCCTCTTAAATCTCAATTCTGTGAGTCCATAAAGAGATTGCTGCTAGATAGCTGTGTGACTGTAGGCATGCCCCCCCATGGGGGGAAGGGGAGGATGTAGCCGTGTGTGTATTTTTGGTAGTTTCTTGCTGACTAGGGTGCTAAAAGGAGTTGTTTCTATCTACTGAAGGAGTATCAATTTTTTTCTTTAATTTTCAGCTCGTCCGTATGTAAAATTTCTTTACACCTCTAGTAAAGTCACTTGACATACTCAAGAAATGTGGGCTGAGAGGGTGTTGCTGAAAAAAGACTTACTGCATGGAAGGATGAGTAGAAGGCATAATGGAAAGGACATCTACTCTCCTGAGGCCAGAGCACAAAAAATTTCACTTTTCCATGTGTAGCAAAGAGAGAACTAGTAAAATTGGAAAAATTGATACTTATATTTATATGGTGCCTTGTACCATGCAGAGCACTTTATATGTAGCATTTCACTTGATCTTCACAACAACTCTGTCAGTGTGGGTCATAATCCTTCTATTTTACAGATGAGCAAAGTAAAGCCAGAGAGGTCATATTTTCCAAAGGTCACACAACTAGGAAGTGACTAAGCTACGACTTCAATTCATATCTTTTACCTAATATTCTGTGTTCTTTCCACTATATGGGGTTGGCAAAGTAGTCAAAAGGTTGACTCTTTCTCTTTTTTCCCTAATTACAATGCAAACAAATAGAATACAGGATCGGACATGCACACTAGAGACATCAAGAAAGGGCAGTAAGGGACACCTGATTCTCCCTGAGTCATGTGACTTCTCTACTCTGTAGAATATCCTTTAGTGGTATAGTAAGTAGACCACTGGACTTGGAGTCAGAAAGACTCAAAATTTCAAATCTTGCCTCTGTTCTTACTGGCTGTGTGACTGTAGGCAAGTCATTGGGCCTCTCTGATTCTCAAGTTCCTTAAGTATAAAATGAGGGTCTTGGAGCAGACAGCCTCTATTGTCCCTTCAGCTATAAATTTATGATCCTATAATCCTGCTTTTGGTTCACCTCCCTCTGTTGATCATTTATATATGCTCAGAGAATAAAAATTCCCTTCAGATATTAGCCCATGGAAAATGTAATTAGGCAGGTAAATTCACTTTGAGCAAACAAAAAACCAACAGAAAAAAATCACAGAAATAAATACTCCAAAGTCAAAATGAAATGGTTTCTTGGGTTATCTCCTGATTTGAATTATTGATTCTATTGCTTCCTTCCTATCTGACATGGACATGGAGCTCCTCCAACTCTACTCTCTAATGTCCACCCCTTTCCTCATTATTAAAACATCCTTGCCCTGGACCCATATTTGATGTGAATCTTTTACTCTTCAGCAAGGTATTGTTTTGAAGTTTCTATTCTGTTCTCTGCATGTCCTATTCATAGCTGTCTATGCCAATATGCTTGCCTTAGCACAGAGGGCAGGGTTAGAATCTCAGTTTTTCAATAAATTGCTTAGTACAATGCTATGTGAAATTAGGCATTTAACCAAGGGGAGGAAGATGACAATATTAGAGGAGGACTCTAGATCAGTCAACTAGCATTTTTAAGTACTTACCATGTACCAGGCACTGTGCTAAGCTCTGGGGATACAAAGAATGGTAAAAGTCAGTCTCTCTTTCTGAGGAACTCACAGTCAAATGAAGGAATCACTATAAAACAACTATATACAAATAAGATAGAGACACAAAGAGCTGGAGATAATCTCAGAAAGAAGGCCCTAGAAGAGAATCAGTCAAGGCTTCTTGTAGAAGGTAGAATTTTAGCCAGGACTTGGAAAAGTACAGGGAAATTAGGAAATGAAGATGAGGAGGGAGCGTGTTCTAGGTATGGGGGATAGCCAGTGAAAATTCCTGGAGTTAGGAGATGGAGGGCAAGGAACAGCAAGGAGACCAGTGTCACTGGACTGCAGAAGGAGTGTGTGAAGGAGAGTAAAGAATAAGGTGATGGGAAAATAGAAGGCCAGGTTAGGAAGAACTCTGAATGCCAAATAGAAGATTAGGGATCATGTTGTCCAGTCAATTCATTTCACAAGATCGTGTGTGTAGTAAGTAGCCAAACTGGTATTTGAACCTCAGAACTCTGACTTCAGAGTCAATATTATTTTCACTATATCATGTTTTCTTTCTCTGACAATGCTCAGGCTTATCTCCAGGACAAATGAAATGATCTAGACTACTCACAGAATCATAGGATGGCAGTAGATAAAACAACTGTAGGGGTCATCTGGTTCATGCTTCAACATCTACTGTAGAGATAAGGAAGATTAGTTTGAGTTCAAATGATGCAAATTATCCACCTACGTGGGAGCACCTATATGCTCCATTGTCCTCTCTTCCTTCTCTTTCAGGAGATAGAACCACAGGAAGGGTTTTAGAGTTCTGAATCTACAGGTGAGGAAAGGCTCAAACATGCTAATATGAGTCAACACCAGGAAGATTAGAGCTCAGGGATGGACCCAGAACTTCAGCCTTGGACATCTTCACAGAACAGGACAGAAGTTTGACATTTTCTCTTCGTCTATGGGGAAGTGATTTTTCCCCTTGTTAAAATTTATTCAGGTTTATGGAGCACATAAAGACCCACTAAGTTGGCCTTTTGATGTAGTTATAATAGCTATAAACTTATACAGCTGGAATAATTGCATTTTAATGATTTCTTTATATTCCCATAATTGGTATAGTTAATGATCATGTCAACAGGAAGGAGAGGAAAAGACTGTTCCCTGAAGACCCCCCCCCCCACCCCAGCCTTTTTTAAACCTTCCAGGATTCCAGAAAAGAAAAATGTTTGCTTATCTACCTTTAACAACAGATAATGGACCTGTCTGATCATCTCCCATCATACATCCCCTTACTCTCCTTGGCAATGCCTCCATTTGATCAATATATTGTATTTTTCCTAGTTTCATAAGTTAACTTATTTACTGATTCCCTACACAACAGGACTTGATTGGGGGGTTGTCTGTTTCTCTTCCTATTGTGGCTACAGCTCAGCTGCACAGTAGTTTTCCATCTCTGACTTCATTATTAGAGAGAGATCTGGGAAGTAAAAGGCCTTTGTGCTTGTGTGTGCACGCACGCTTGTTATTTAATCATATCCCAAGTGCCAAGAAAAAAGCCCCTGTGAGATCAGAGTGGGATGAAAGATCCCGTTTTTAGCTGGAGGGGAAGAAGGGAAGAAAAAAAAAATCAGCTCACCAGAAAAATTCTCATAAAATTTGCAAAATCTAAAGAAGAAGGGGAAAGTTCTGCAGTGCGGAGGCGCCTGTCTGTCCATGGTGAGCAGGGTCAATTGCAGGCTCATGTAAATGGGTTGAACTAGTTGTCAGTTATGCTAATATTAGACTGGGGAGGGTAGTGGGGGTGAGAGGAGAGATCATGTTGGAAACTTGATCCCCAAACAGAGTGTGAGGGCAAAATTGGAGTAAAATAAAGCTTCTCTTTAGTGGTTTTTTTTTCAATTGTAATAGACTAAATGACCTGTAAGATCCCTCCTAACTCAGACACTCTTTGATTCTATGACTTCTACTCATTCCTTTCTACTTTCTGACAAAGAAAAAAAGAAAAGAGGAAGCACATAGCCCTCTCAGGTATGGATCACAGTGCTGAATTTCTGGACAGCTCCCAGGGAGCTGACTTCCTGGAATAGTCTACACTCCCTTATGCAGTGGCCCCATTCTCTCTCTCTCTCTCTCTCTCTCTCTCTCTCTCTCTCTC
>NW_027185798.1:44126001-44137182 GCF_028583685.1 Petaurus breviceps papuanus
TCTCTCTCTCTCTCTCTCTCTCTCTCTGTCTCTCTCCCTCTCATAGAGGGAGGGAGCATAAGTATAAGGTATTCTAAGAGTAGATGATCAATTCCAGACACAACAATTGGTAATAATAATCTTTCTTGTATCTCACATAGATCTTTGCTTTACACCTTTCCAATACACTTATCATGTAATATTGTATGTTATAGTTAGCTGCATTTGAATGTTATCCTTCTAGACAGTAAAATCTATGTGGACAGAGTTTGAATTTTATCTATTTTTTTTTATCTCCCAGTGCACTTGCTCAGTGCATATAGTAGATATGCAACTATATTGGATCAATAGTAGGTCCTCAACAAAAAGCATGTTGATTGGTCATGTAAATTATTTTTGGGATTCATCATATAATTCTATCCTAAACAAGCTTCCTCTCTTCCTTATGTGTTACTTAGACTAATCTGAAAAATATTTTTCATTTTCTGAGCCTCGGGCAACTTATTCTACTGTTAGAAAATAGTAAGCTGAAATTTGTCTTGCTGTAACTTTTACTTTTTGCTCCTTGTTCTGCCTTTTGGGGCCAAGCAAATTAAATCTAATCCTTCTTTCACATGACACTTCTTTAAATACTTGAAGACAGCTGTCATTCCTCCCCCATTTAATCTGGTCTCCATATTAAATATCCTAATCTCCTTCAACCAATCCTCTTGTATGGTTTCAAGTTCCTTCTATATCTTGTTCACCTTTCTCAGGATAACTTCAAGTTTGTCTGGAGGGCATCCTAAAATGTGGTGTCTAAAACTGAATTTAATACCCTAAATAAGCTCTGAGAATGGCAGAGTACAGCAAGATTACTTCCTTCTTACTCTAGATACTATGCTTTTATTGATGAAGACTGAGATAACATTAGAATTTGTGGGGTGTAACATCCAGTGTTGATTCATATTGAGTTTGTGGTATAAATCCTCATGTTTCATTTCAACTGATTCTTGTTACATGGATAGTTATTATCTTTTTCTGTACAGCTGAGTTTTTGGACCCAAGTGTAAGACTTTACATTTATATACATGTGCATATACATACATGCATATGTGTTTGTATATATATATATATATGCATATATATGTATCTTTATTTTCCTTTACTGCAATTGTATTCCAATGCCCAATTGTGTTATAGAATTGACTAATGGAATGCAAATTTTAGCTGGTCCTAGTAAATGCTTCAAGTGTGGAATCAAGTGCCTCTACTCTCTAAGAGACAGTCTTAGTGCGAGAAGGCTCATAACTGCAAGGTTATGAGGAAAAATTATTTTTAGCTGCATAAATTTATAAAACCATGTACTTCAACATGGAGGGGTTGGTATCTGTATTAGAAGATGGTTTGTTCAAAGTAATGAAATTATTGATCCTTGGAGCATTAAAGTAAGTAAAATTCAAATATTTTTAGATTTCAATTCTATCATCCAATCTATTAGCTATTCCAAGATTTGTATCATGCACACATTTAAAAAGCAGAGTATATATGTCTCCTTCCAACTAGATGACGAAGACAGAATTAGTCATCAATCAGTGAGCCTTAGTCCATTAATTCACGATGTGGTGAGATTGAAGTGGCTCTCTGGTCCAAAATATCTCTCACATTGCCTGAATTTCCATCAATTATGGAATCCTTTGGGTGGGTGGGTATAAACTGCATCTTTAAAAAATAGAAATACCACTGGATGATTTAAGGGAGACAGTCACATTTTTAGGGTGGATTAGTTTAATCAGATTGTTTTTCTAACACTTAGCTTCAAGCACTGAAGGAATGGCAATTTTGATCAATGAATGGGGAATAAGGGTGACAGTTTTAGAACATCCCAGAGTCATAACTAGAGCCAGATAACAGGGTCTTTCCCTTGGGGCACAAAATTTAAAGGTTATCAACAATACTTGAATCCTTCAGCAAATAGAAACAACTGAGCTTATTAGTTAAGAAGAGTAGCAAGAATAATTAGTTAAAATAGGAAGTTATCAGATGGCAACTTCCTCTCCAAAAAAGATACATCCTATGGGATCACCACCTTCTCAATTGGTGGTCTTTCTAGGAGCAGTTTCATCATATTCCAGGGTCTCTTCCTGATGATATCCCAATCCCCCAATGAGTTAAGGGTGTAATTTGTGGCATTTGCTTTGGATAGCAATATTACCAGTTATATCTTTGAACATGGGTACCATGAAAGAAAGAGGACAAGTCTTAGTGGGGAGCCTCAGGGAGTCAGGTGGAAACATCAGCATACTGGGTACCTAGGGGATGGGCAATGGGGGAGAATTCTAGGAGGTGAGAGGCTGTCAAAGAGAAATGTTTGGAATTTTTCCTGGGGAAGCTAGGACAAACAGGGGCACTAGATTGTAAAACTTTGTATCTGTATGGAAGGCTGTTATCCCTGGTACCTCTCTGTTCTCCACCCTAAAGGTCTTCACTTAGCTTTAGCAGTAGCTTAATTCTTCTACTGAAGCCAGAACAAGAAGGAATTGGATTAAAATGCAGCAGGTGGGATTTAGGTTAGATTGGTTAGACAACTTCCTGGCTCTACAGGGTGTCCCACAAGTCTTCATGCATTTCAAGGTATTAAAGTTATAAAGCTGTTAAAGCTTAAAATTTCACTTAGGCCTTTGGAACACCCTCCATACTTCCTAATTCAATGAATCATCCAGGAAGTTCATAAAGTCTCTTTCCCTGGTGACCTTTCAGAGATGACTAGAAACAAGGGAATAGGCAGGATGGTTAAGGGGGTGGGGAGACTTATTTTATTATTATAATTCATTAATTTCTTGGGGGCAATATAAGGTAAGGTCTTGAGAAGGACTATGAGGATTCTATGACTGTAACTGGAAAAAATCCCCAAGAAAACTACAGATCCACAGTGAAAAGACAATCAGGCTCCTATGCACCTAGGACTGGAAGCATTTTTAGATCTCTTTCAAGTGGACATGAATTAGAATCAATGATGATAAAGACCTTTCTCCTGTATCCACTTACCTCTCCAGAGAATATAGTCTACGAACATGAATGAAATGTTTACCAGATGAATTAGGACTATTTTCAGTTATTCCCTCTCCTAACCCCACCCCCCCTCCCCCCACCAAATGGGCTAAGGAGAGAGATGATGGATGAATGAGGCAAATCAAACCAACAGAGAATTTTGCCTTAGTGCTTCTATTTTCTCTCTCTCCCTCTCTTCCTTCTTCTCCCCTCCCATTCCCTGCTCTAATTCTTCCTCCCTTCCTTCTTCCATTTCCTCTCCTCTCCCCCTCTCTCCCTCCTTCTCCTCTCCTTCCTTTCTTTTCCTCATCTCTCCTTCTTTCACCCTTATCACCCATTTTCTTACCCATTTTTTTTGGAGTGGGTAAGGCAAGGCAAATGGGGTTAAGTGACTTGCCCAAAGTCACATAGCTAGTTAAGTCTAAAGTGTCTGAGGTTGAATTTGAACTCAGGTCCTCCTGACTCCAGGGCCAGTGCTCTATTCACTGTTCCACCTAGCTGCCCCCCTTCTCCCTTTTTCAAACTCAACTGCCACCTTCTATAAAGACATCTTTCCTGATTCCCCCAGACATTATAAATATCTTCCTTCAATTGTTGTTGTTAAGTTGTTTTCAGTCATGTCTCACTTCATGACCCCATCTGGGGTTTTCTTGGCAAACATACTGCAGTGATTTGCCATTTCCCTCTCCAGTTCATTTGACAGATGTGGAAATTGAGGCAAATAAGGCTAAGTGACTTGTCTAGGGTCACATAGCTAGGAAGTGCTTGGGGCTAAATTTGAACTCAGGTATTACTGACTTCAGGCCTGGTGTCTGCTGTCACTGTGCCACCTAACTGCCCTCCCTCTCTAATAGTTTTGTATTTATTTTGTATATATTTTGCATTTAGCTTTTTTGTGACCATGCTGTTTTCTCCAGTATAATGTAAGCTTCTTTCTTCCTAAGTTTATTGGAAAGAAGGCAAAAGGAAATATGAAACAGCTCCTCTTGGTGTTCTGAAGTTCATCCCAGCCATGGGCTGGGTAACTAGCAGGTTGGACAAACTGCCAAAGTCCAGGAGTTTCAACATTTCTTGGGCATCAGGGTCCACTTCAGTGATTTCCTGATCCAAAGCAGAGACCGTGAGGACATAGTTATCCTTTCTTTCTCTTTCTTCTTCCTGCAGTTTGATGGAGATACCTCTCACAGGGTCTCTCTAGATCCCCTTCATCAGAAGAGTAACATATCCCATGATCTTGTTGCGGAGCTTCTTGCTGGGGATGATGGCCATCTCTTCGCACACACGCTTCTTAGTGTGGAAGTCATTGCCCAGGTGGGTGTAGTACTTTTTGATGACGATTCATGCCTCCTTCTTCACGGTCTTGATCCGAAAGTGACCCATGTTGGCTCTGGAGGGTGAAGGGATACTGTAAGCTTCTTAAGGGCAGAGAGTATTCAATTTCTTGTTTTTTGTATCTCTACTGCCTAGTTCAGTGTATGTAATAGGTATTTAATGAATATTTGTTGAATTGAATGGTACTTCATCACACCTCTCCTCTCTGCTTTCTCTCCTCTCCTTTTTTCCCTTTCTTTTTTCTCACTCTCCTTTCCTTTTCTCATCCCCTCTCCTATCTTTTCTTCCTTCTCCTTCTGCTCTCTCACTCCTCTTTTTACCCTTCTTCCTCTCTTCTTTTTTTCTCCCCTCATCTTCCCTCCTTCTCCTTCCTTCCCTCTTTTTTTCTTCTCTCCTTTCCTCTCTTTACCTTTCTTGCCTACCTTCTCACCCTTTTCCTTTTTCTTGACTTCCTCAAACCTCTCTTCTATTCCCCCTCTTTGCTTTTTCCTTTGTCTCTTCCCCTTTTCTTTTTTATCCTTTTCTCTCTTCACTTCTTTCTACCCTCCTTCTCTTCCTTCTTCTTGATTCCTTCAATCCTCTTCTTCCTCTTTTTCCTTTCCTCTCCTCTTTCTCTCCTCTATTTTCCTTTCCTCTCCTTATACCCTCTCCCCCATATTCTTTTCCTTTCCTTTTCCCTCTTCTCTCTCTTTTATCCACTTCTCTCTTCACTCTTCTCCTTAGTCCCTCCTCTTCTTTATTTCTTTTTCCTGTCTGAAGTATTACTCCAAATACTGGTGCTGTTCTCTCCAACTGGCATTATAGGACATCTCTTGAAGACTTTTCTCTTTCTTTAAAATTAAAACATCCCCAATAAATCATGAAACAGAATCCCTCTCTTGCTCTAGCATTGCTCCCTAAAGTCAAACACTTGGAGCAGTGCATTAATAATGAATCCAGTGTAAATGAGTTAGTACTCTTCCTAAAGTGACCTCCTGACAAATAGGCCAATGGAGGGTGGTGCTGAACACAGCTTCTGAGAAATAAGATTCTGAGTAAATTTATTAGCAGAGGACACTACAAATAGAAGGTGCTCAAGAAATATTTTGGGGGTCATAGAAATAGAAAAATCTGGAGTTGAAAGGGATCATTCAGTCCAACCATCCCACACCCCCATTTTACAGACAAGGAAATGAGTTTTGAGGTAAATGACTTGTCCAAGGTCATAGAGTATGTAACACAGATAAAACTTCAACCTAGATTCTTTTGACTCTAAATCAATCACTGACAATGATATAGTAATGAACTTGGAATTAGGGACCATTGTGCATACCAAAAAATAGTCAACCTAGCAAACCAAGCATCTCTCATAACCCTAAGACTGTTTACAGCATAGGCAAGCCTCAGGTCTGCTTACTAATACCATCCACATACTCTCCTGAGGTAGGAGGCAATGAGCTAGAGAAGAAAGAGTAAAAGGGAGGATCAGCACTGCTTTCTTAGTCCAGATGAGAGGATGTCAATGTTGAGTGATATTTTTCACTTTTAGGCTCATTACACTGACATAACATGGGAGTGTGGGAATTCCTCTCCTTGAGGCAGAAAGTAACCCATCTGTAACTTAGAATCTGAAGCTTAAAGAGCTTACTACTACTGATGATGATGATGACATTTATATAGGGCTTTAAGCTTTGCAAAACTCTGCATACTATCTCATTTGTGCTTCAGAACAACAATGTGAAGCAGGTGCTATTATTATTCCCATTTTAGAGATGAGGAAATTGGGACTGAGAGATGTAATGGTAATGTAATTTTGAACTTGAAGATCCCTTTTTTGTTGGAAAAAGTAGCAGATACTTAACACTTAGTAACTGATCAAACCTCTGATTGGGGGAACAGAAGGTATGAACTCCTGTCCCTTGTTAGTGACATAACAGGAAGTTGGCTGAAGGAAGTGAAGTAAGTAACGTTGTGTATATGAGAAAAGCCCCAGAGAGGAACAGTCAGAATTTCCTTGAGACTGAGATCTGGTGGCAGAACAGCTACAGAAGAATGGAGAACTGAGTCCTGAGAACTTGTGGTGTTGAAGCTTCTTCTGAATAGGATCCCAGGAGCCCTGAGCCAGGAGCCCAGGAGCCAGGAGCCCAGGAGCCCAGGTGACTGAAGCATGACCAGGATGCTGAGACTTTGTTTGTTTGTAGCTTGGTTGAGCCTTGAATTCCTTGGAGCAGAAATGGTGAAGGAGCTGACATGGACTAGACCCTGTGAATGCCAGTGTGGAGCAGGACCTCTCCAGAGAGCTGGTCAAGGAACTGGGAGCTGTCTGCCATTGAACACAGGTGACAGTCTGTTGAATCTAGGTGGAGTCTGGGACCACGGAAGGGGATCCAGGGAATCTGAGAACAGGCCCCAAGTCAAGATGAAGAAAAGACCTTTCCTTGAGTACTGAGTAATCATGAAATTATAGTTTACTAGTGACCTAAGGGGTAGAGGATTTTGTGTATGATACTTAGTAAGACTTTACTGAATAAGTGACTGATTTGTACTTTGAGTACTGTGACTATTGTTACTGATAAGTGACTGATTGAGTTAATCAAGACTTTGCCCCAAGAGTGGAAGACTTAGAGACTACTGATTAGTGACTAATTGAGTTAATCAAAAGATTTTGCCCCAAGAGAGTAAGACTTCAACTGTGTACTTTGATACTACTGATAAGTGACTGATTGAATTAACTTGAGAGTGACTATTTTACTTTGAGACTATGTTGTGAATATTATATTGTGATTTTACATGATAAGTTGAAATATGGTGAATGCTGTATTTTGAATTATGCTGTACCTTGATTTTCCATTGATGTTTTGCTTTTGTTATGGAATAGAGTGATCACTATACTAAGTAATCAGAACCTAAAAAAAAAAGCTGTTCACAGTAGCAGTTCTTCTGGAAAGCTTCTGTGCATGGCATTACAAGAGAAGAGAGGTTAAATGATATTCCCAGGGTCATGTCTGACTGGAACTCCAGCTCAGATCTTTCTGTCTCCAAGTCTAGTTTGAGTGACCTTCTCTTGGACAGAAAGCAGTAAGTGGCAGGCAGGTCTTAAGCCCAGGTATTCCTGCCTTTAAGTCCCCCACACTACCTACTATTCCACACTGCCTCTCTGTTCAGAGTCATTTGCCAAAAACTTGTACATACAATTTATCCCCAAATGACTGCATAGCTATTAAAATTGGGATAACAATGCTCATGCTACCTCCCTTACAGGGTTATGATGAAGAAAGTGCTTTGTAAATTTTAAAACACTTGAGGATATGAGCTGTTACCTCCCTCATTACTGTGCCAGAACACATCCTTCCTGCAATATAAAGTTGGCAACATTTCTGTTCATATTTCTGAAATAAAGTGTTGTGAAGTCATGTTTAAATTCACCTTAGTTATTGTGAGGTGACAGCCCTTCCCTGACTGTGGGTGGAAATGTTCTATAACCCCTGTCTGTCTAAAATGGCTGTAATATTGTATCATTAAGAGATGGAATTTTGTAAAGCTAATTCCCCTGGGGATGGAAGACTATCTCAGCCATGAGTTAATAAGCTGGATCAGAAAAGGGGTAATCATTCATAGGTTCAGAATGTGTCTGTCATCTAAGCCCAGCAAAAAGGTTCAGAACTGGGGCCTTGGGAAATAGGAGCTTGGTAGAAGTATTATCTTAGGTGGGGAACAGGAGGAAATCAGTTGGAGGAAGGACGCAAAGCATCATGGTAATAGTTAAGGACCATGTTGGAAAAGGGCTGACTAGACTTAGACATTAATTAGAACAGAGGTTTCCAAACCTGGTTGGTCCTAATATTCCTTGCTTTTAAGTAAGCCCTTCCCTCTTCCTACCCCCTTTTGATTCTTTTTGTGTGTTGTCTTCCTTTATTATATTGTAAGTACCTTAAGGGCAGGGACCTCTTTCTTTTTCATGTTTGTATTCCCAACCCTTAGCACAGTGCCTGGAACATAGTAGATGCTTAATAAGTGTTTATTGACAGACTCTACCTCTTATTCAATATGTAAGGAAGAAAATTCTAAAATTTTTATACCCATATGCCCTTAAAATATTTCAACAGGATAATGTAATTGTTTATCAAATATTCCCCATTTATCCTTAACAAGCTTCTTTTACCCCCTTAAGGTATATATGTCTCAAATTGTGAATTCCTCAATTAGAGCAACTAAAATAGTTCACATTTATACTGCCTTATATAATACATATATCAAGTCTCAGCATATTACAGTACTTCCTCAATGAGAGCCATAAATACTCAAATGAAATTGACCTAACAATCTATATAGGAAAACTTAAATGGATGAACAATGCAATTTGTCCAGATTATGATAGCCAGTCAAATGGCCAGTCTTTTAGATAGTCATTCATTATCTATATCCAGAAAAGTCATTACAGTTGAATTGTACCCAGAATTGAACAGATGACAAAGAATGGATTGGATTACAATTAGGAAATTAAGCAGTGCCTTTAACAATCTCAAATTGCTTCTTTAGTGCAAGGCCCATATTAAACATACACAAACACACACACATAATATGTTCTCCTAGAAACGGTGCATAATTATGTCTCTTGGAACACTAGAGTTCCAAGGAATCAAAGCAATGGGTGACCCAAAGGGCATTGAAGTATGTATAGTAGGTGCATGTTGGCTATAGTATACAGTACTTTCAATAATGACATACACAAGTAGTAAAATGAGGGATAACATCAAGGAAATATGTAATTGGAAAAGGTGATGGGCTAGCCATGTGTTAAGATGACCAACATGTTCCTAAGCACATGTGTTCCTCTGGCACCCATAATATGGACAAAATACCTAGAATGAGGCCTTCAGTATACTGCATGGATCCTCTATGGAAATCTACAAAAGTATACAGGCAAGAGTCTCACAGGATGACAAGAGAGGGATATGTCATGCTTTGTCCCAATGGAGAAAATGCCTAAATTAATGAGATTGTAGATCCACTTAAGTGTTTATAGACATTATCTCTTTTTATTCTCAATATAACACTGTGAAGCTAGCAGTATAATTATGAACACTTTCATTCTACAGATATGGATGGTTCCATTGTGGTCAATTTGGGGCTCAAACCCAAGTTTTGGTTTTGTTTTTCCTCCATATCCAACCCTGCTACATGGCTTTGCCTTCGCTGGTCTAGGTGTAGAAGTTGATAGATGGGTGGCGATGGTGGAAGTACAACTTCTGGAGCAGAAGGAAAGGATTTGGCCAGGACAAAGACTGTAGAGATCATTTTAAAGTCTGTGCAACTTAGCCTGAGTTCAGGGAAGGAATCTGGGGGCCAGCTCTGAAAATGTGACCATCCACCAAAATTCCTCAGACGATATTGAGTCTAAATTTATTTTGATAATGGTGGAAATTACCTCATTGAGCTATGTCCTTGTCACACCACAGTTAGAGTATCATATTCGGGTCTGGCACCACATTATAGGAAAGGCATCGACAAATTGGAGAGTTTCTAGATGAGAAAGATCAGAATGGCAAAGGGACTAGAGCCAATGCTGCATGAAGATTGGTTAAAGTAATTGGGAATGCTCTGCCTTTGTGATGATTTTATCCCTCAGAAGGTAGATAAATAAACATTTATTAAGTTCTTTCTATGTACCTGGCACTGTGCTAAGTGCCAGGAATGCAAAGAAAGGCAAAAACGCTGTTTTTACCTGCATGGAGCTCATATTTGAATGGGTGAAACAACATGTGGGTAATTGTGTTTATATAAAATATATATGGAAGGTAATCTGAGAGGGGAAGGCATTCGTGACTGGAAAGGACCAAGGACTTGGAAAGGATTCCTGAGAAAGGTGGGATTTGAACTAAGTCTTGAGGGAAACCTGAGAAACTAAAAGGCAGAGGTGGTAGAACAGAATATTACAGGGGTGGGGGACAGTCATGACAAAGGTTTGGAACTAGGACATGGAGTGTGACTTTCAAGGAATTGTAAGGAGGTTAGTGGTGTTGGATCATAGAGTTAATGGAGGAGAATAAAGACTAGAACAGTAGGAAAAATGACAGGTCATGGCGAGTTTTCAATACCAAATAGAGAACTTTATATTTGATCCTGGAGGTAATAAGTAGCCACTGGAACTTACAGTGGGATTAAAGGAGAAGAAGAGGAGGTAAAGAGCGAGGGGGAAGAATAGGTGAAAAAGGGGCAGGTGTATGTGTGTGTGCGTATGACATGATCAGGTTTATTCTTGTTTTTTTTTTTTTTTGGAGGGCAGGAGGCAGGGCAATTGGGATTAAGTGACTTGCCCAAAGTCACACAGCTAGTAAGTGTCAAGTGTCTGAGGTCATATTTGAACTCAGGTCCTCCTGACTCCAGGTCTGGTGCTCTATTCACTGTGCCACCTAGCTGCCCAGTTCAGGTTTATTCTTTAGAAAATCACCTTGCCAGCTGAGTGGAAAATGGATTGGAGTGGGGAAACACTTGAGGTGGGAGAACAATTAGAACAGCTTTCACAATAGTGTAGATGATGAGGACCTAAATTAAGGTTGCATCTGTAAGCATGGATGAAAGAGGGTGAATATGAGATGTCAACATAGAAATGATGAGATTTAGCAGTAGATATATGGGGTGAATGAGAATGAGGAGTCATGGAAGAGGTTGGAATAGGGAGTGTTTCTGGATCAAATTTTCACCAATAAGGAGGAGATAATTGCTAGGGTCATCTGTAAAGGGAGAGGGTTAGATTAGTGGCCCTCTAAGGTTTCTTCAAATTCTAAATGTGACCCTATGACAATAATATGGTAACACAATCAGATGGATTCATAACTAGTGGGATGACTGGATTCAGAG
>NW_027185798.1:44137282-44137445 GCF_028583685.1 Petaurus breviceps papuanus
CTCTCTCTCTCACTCTCCCTCCCTCCTCTCTCTGTTTCTCTCTCTGAGCACCTGACCTCAAAACACAGAAGTTTCCACCTTCTCCTTTAGTGGTAGCTTCCCTTTTTCCTACCACCTCAGCCAGGCATTGTCCTACAATGGAAATTTCAGAAAGGAGCATTAG
>NW_027185798.1:44138165-44148168 GCF_028583685.1 Petaurus breviceps papuanus
AGACAGAGAGAGGAAGGAGAGAGATGGAGAGACAGGGACAGAGACAGAGAGACAGGGAGACAGAGAGAGAAGGGAGAGGGGGAGGGGGGAGGGAGAGAGAGAGACAGAGAAGAAGGAGAGAGAGATGGAGAGAAAGAGATTAACAAAGCACTTTGCCTATATTATGTCATTTGATCCTCACAGCAATACTTGGAGGTAGGTGCTATTATTGGCCCCACACAGATAAAGAAGCTGAGGATGAAAAAGTTTAAGTCACTCACTCCGGAATCCTACCCAATAAGTGGCAAGAGACAGGATTTGTACCTAGGTCTTCCTGATCGCAAGTCTGGGTCTCTAGCAACACTTAGCAGAGGTCAGAGATGGGACTTCCTTACTTTTAAGCTGATTCTTTCTCTTTCCTCACTGCCTCCGCAAATACAGGGTGTCCTAAAAGTCTTGTGTGTGGTTTTAAGCTTTAGTAGTATAAAATTGCATTAAGACTTTTGGGATACTCCATATAAAAAAGAAAGTAAAAAATAAAAAGAAAAGATGATTTTTTTCCCCAATCATTATCTGTGTGACCAAGGTTCCTAAGAATGAGAGAAAAGCAAGTCTCAGGTCAGATGCCATCTCCTTTGAAAAGCTATCAGTGCTCCAGGCATCTTCAAATTAATTTAATAATATTATTTGCAATAACAAATTATATTAATATAGATAGTGCTTTGAGAAATAAGTAGGCATAGTGGACAGAGATGGAGTGGACAGATGCCTTCGCCATCAGGAAGACCTGGGTTCAAGTCCTTCTTCTGATCCATACTAGCTGTGTGACCCTGGGCAAGTCACTTAACATCTTTGCATATTGTCTAAGACAAGGATTGCTAACATTTTCTGGACTTCACATCTCTAATCTAGATCTTTGGGGCTAAAGGCTAAAGATTTCACTTGGAGTCTCAGTCTTAAATACCTTGGTTTTCTACCTTTTTGGTGTCACCTTTGTTTGACCTTGGGTTTAGTAGAGGCTGAGGGAGGAATCCTGTAGTGAGTGGAAGGAATCCTGAACTTGGAATCACAAGACCCGGGTTTGAGTCATAGCCTGGCCACTTTCTAAATGTGTGAAAACTAAGTAATTTCCTCTCTTTCACCTTCCATTTCTTCATCTGTAAAATGGAGATGATAATATATGCTGTCTACTCTGGATTGTTATGAAGAAAATGCTTTGTAAATCCTAAAGTGGAATAGAAATGTGAGAAATTAGAAAGCCTTTTCCTTTTTTACCCTGAAAGGTTTCCTGTGGTTACTAAAGATGGACATAAGAAACGTGCCTCTTCTGAGCAAATGAGTCCCTAACACAAGCTTAGACTTTTTCTTCCTAAAGGTATTTGAATTTTAGGCCTTGTCTGTCAGTGTGGAAGAAAAGGTCACATTCCTGGCATGGTCAAGCAGTTGGAGAGAGATGTTGGGTGCCCATGAATAGAAAGACCCTGCTGTTAAGCCTTGTAGGTTCCAATTTCACTATAAAGGTTCTTTACACATTGGAAAGACATTACCTGGAAGCAGGCTGAAGCAGGCCTGGGTTCAGGGCTCACCCCCTGTAACACAGGAGCTTCTGAGCTCCAACCTCTAGCAGGTTCACTCTGGATCTGGGCAGCCAGAAGGACAGCAGTGGAGACATGATAAGGGGTTAATTTACTTTATTCTTCCCAATTGCAGCAAGTCAGGATGTTGTGGGGGAGCTCAGCTTCTGCAACATCTGCCTAATCACTCTTCTCACAGGGACTGGTGAGAAGAATAGTAAGACCAGATCCTACAGCATCCCCCTAAGTCTTGATGGGAGCCATCGAGACAAGCACAGCATTCGTGTTCCCCACTTACTGACCAGTGCTCACTTGGTTTATAAAGGAGCACAGAAAGAAGGCATTTTGCCAGCAGTAGGCTCACAAGTTTACATTAACTTTAGCAATATCACCGTGATTCAGCGCAGCACAGGCACGGTGGGCTGTTTACAACTTAAGCTCAAATGTTTGTATTATCTGTGATATGTAAGCACAGTGAGATTGTTTACAGGCCATGATCCTGAGAATCTTAAAAAAGAAGACAAATCCACCTTACATACAAGCCCCCTTGCTTCTTTCCCTAGAGCCACAAATGCCTGTATACATACAGTCTATTGATGTTACATATTCTTCTTTTCTGGACTCCAGTTTTTCTCTAAAGTTGCTGTAATTGTCCCTGCTGAACTGGACATAGCTTCATTGCTGTTCCAAGACTAGTGATTTGGGATCTGGTCAGTGACAGGCATTTCTAGGCTCTTTGATGAAGTGATTTAAAGAATTAATTCTTTAAAAGTGGGATAGTGAGTGGCCTACTGGAATAGGAGCTGCATTGCCTCCTGTGTCCTTCCCCTAATTAGGACTTGGGGAAAATTCTCCTTTGATGGATTCTGAGATGGTGCAGTGGCTAAAATTCTGTGCCTGGAATCAGGAAGACCTGAGTTCAAATCTAGCTTCAGACACTTATTAGCTGTGTGAACCTAGGAAATCACTTAAACTCTGTCTGCCTAAGTTTCTTCAGCTATACAAATGGGATAATAATTAGCCTCTCCCAGGACTGTAGTAATGATCAAAATAGATGATAATATTTCTCAAGTGCTTAGCACAATGACTGGCACATAGTAGGTGCTATATGAATGCTAGCTCTTATCACTGTTATATTTTTTACTTATTATACTCTTCTCCACAAGGAACAGCTTGCTGACTCTCAAAAATAGTATTTGTCCTAATTTGCAGCATGTGGCTTTGATATGAACTCTGCATGTCTACACTTTACAAATAATATTTCATTTTATCCTCTCAATAACTCTGGGAGGTAGGTGCTATTATTACCCCCATTTTATAGATGATGGAACTAAGGCAGAGATCAAATGACTTGCCCAGGGTCACAAGACTAGGAGGTGTCTGAGATTAGATTTGCGCTTATATCTTTCTGACTACAGGTCCAATGTGTATGTAGGGAAAGTATAATGGAATTAGGTGATAGGTGGTGATGTGTACGTATGAATGATGCACAGGAAGGGGATGTATGGAATTGTAGATCTCCAGGATTAGAGACAGTACTCCAGGGAGATGGCTTTGGGAATGTCTGAGACAGTAGGATAGAGATTTTTTTTTTGCTATATCTTTACTGTCAAAAATTTGTTTGTATAACTATACACTGCCTATAACATTTATTCCTCATATAGACTGGGGTCTTGGAGAGCTGCCCTTCCTAACTCTAGATTTCTGTGAGGCAATATTTTACACAGATAATGGCAGTTTGGTAATGTATTGGACATCACTTGTTGTTCTAGAAGGATCCAAGTTTATCTTGGTATCTGTTTCTAAATTATTGGAGCTGATCTTTTCCAGACAAAAACCTCACCCAAAAATGATTTGCTAATAAACACTCTTCCATTCCCATTTGGAATGGAAACCAAGTAAGAAGGCATCTTGCCCAAATGCCAACCACTCTGGGCCAATGTAGCCGAGAAGCAGACATTGGCAGGATGGCTGAGCAAATTCTCTCTTGGCTCAGAGCCTCCATACTTGACTACTTCCACCTGCTGATATTGGTCTCTGGGGATTATTTGGAATTCAGTGAAGACCACTCAGGAGATTAAAAAAAACAACAATTTCACCATAGAATTACCTAGGAATTTTTGAAGCATAGACTTCCATAGAATATTGAAAGGGGCTGTCTAATTCCCTTTGTGGGGGAAAATCTCAAGTATTTCCCTTCAATTCAATTCAATAAGCATTTATTTAGCACATGTTATATGGTAAGTGCAGGTTGAACAAGTACCAAGACAAATAATCCCTGCCTTCAAGAAGCTTACATTTTACTCTGTACAGAAAATAATCACACCAAAGAATAATGATAAAACATGGACAAAGTAAATATAATATAATTTTAGAATGGAGGGAGAAAACACAACTAGTAGTAGGGGATAGAGGCTGAGGAAAGGTAATCCTTTCAAGAACTTCTGTTGGGGGGGATCTGACAGTGGTTGACATTTGAATGGTTAACTCTTGCTCCTTAGTTTGAACTGGGGAAGACTGAATGGAATATTTGAAACCCTCTTTATCTTCATCCCCAGTATCCCTCCTACTCAGTGAGTTGAAGGAACACAAAGTTTCTCTCTCAGGATTCCCAACAAATTTTGTTGAGATGTAATTAAGTTCCAAGTCCTTGGAAATCAATCACACTCTCAAGAACAAATAACTTGGCTTGGCCATTAAGAGTAAGGGGAAAATTTTCAGTTCCCCAAGCTAATTGTCAAAGTATCTCTCTTGGGCTTTCCAGGGGGATAGTCAGAAGTAGTCACTGGGAGCCATGATTAATCAAGCATGACCTGTTTAACTTCTTTTTTCCTTCCTTCCTTCCTTCCTTCCTTCCTTCCTTCCTTCCTTCCTTCCTTCCTTCCTTCCTTCCTTCCTTCCTTCCTTCCTTCCTTCCTTCCTTCCTTCCTTCCTCTCTCCCTCTCTTTCTTCCCCTCTTTCCCCTTTAATTTTATTTTATTTTGCCTTTTGGAGGGCAATTGGAGTGAAGTAACTTGCCCAAGGTTACACAGCTAGTTGTTTTTTGTGTGGGTGTTAAGTGTCTGAGGCCGGAACCGAACTTGGGTCCTCCTGACTCCAGGGCCAGTGGTTTACTCACTGCACCACCTAGCCGCCCATTCCCCTTTTATTTTAGAGTCCTGAATTGAGTGAAGATTTCATTTCTGGATTCAGACAATTTGTTGTGGAGTGGTAAATACAGTCTTATAGGCACCATTGAGACTTGGTGGGATAGACTAGGGGGAATTGACAAATTATAGAGCAGACCTAAAGATTGGAGACCAAGATGGTGAGAAGACTGCAGACCATACCATGTGTTTGTTGACTTAAGGAACTGGGGATTATTAACCTGGAGAAGAGAAGTGGGGCATGATAACTATTAGAACATTTGTAAAGTCCAAGAAGGCTTAGATTTGTTTTATTTAGCCCTAGGTGGCAGAGCTGGGAGTTAAATAGGTGGTTATAGGGAGGCAGATTTTGAATCAATATAAGGAAACATTTAACAATTAGATTTGTCTGGAATTAGAATAGACTGTGGAGTTCCCTTTCACTAAAAATCTTTAAGCAAAAGTTGAATGACTGCTTTTTTTCAATGTTCTTGGTGGCATTCATTACTTAGTTTGGGATTGGGAAGATGACCTCTAAGGAAAATAGTATGATGCGGTGGAAAGGACTCTGGGGACCTGTGTTTGAATCTTTGCTTTATTATTTATAATCTGTGTGACCCTCTTAACCTAGGCTCTCAGTTTCCTCTTCTGTAAAGTGAGGGTGTTAGAAAAAATGCCCTCCAGGGCCCTTTCAGCCCTAATTCTGGGATCTTATAAAGTGCCTTGAAAAGAAAGTCCTTTGTAATCCTGAGATTCTCTGATTATATTAATTATTCAGACTGTAGGCCAGGAGATATATGTGATCTCAATCTGGACAAAAACCAAGTAGAGGTTTAGATAAAATTCCAGTGTTGGAAGTAATCTAATCCAGAAATAATCTAGTTAATTTCTCCGCTTATAGACAAAGCTATTCCTAAAGCTTGGTTGGAAGGCATAGAATTATGTAAAAGAGAGAGATTTAATTTGGAGTCCGAGTGCCTGCATTTGAATCTTGGTTCCTTACTTTATAATCTGAGGGACTTTAAACAAAACCCCCACTTCTCTGTCTTTAGTTTCTTGTCTATAAAATGGATTAGATGAATTTTAAGGTTTTTGCCACCTTTAAATTTATAGACAAAGTCATTTCTGGTTATCTTTAAAGAATAATAATAATAGGTAGCATTTAAATAATCCTTTAAAATTTATGAGCTAGGTGGGCAGGCAGTTAAGGGATTCAGTGGATAGAGTGCCAGTCCTAGATTTAGGAAGACCTGAGTTCAAATCTGATTTCAGACAGCTACTAACTGTGTGACCATGGGCAAGTCCCTGTTTGCCTCAGTCTCCTCATCTATAAAATGAGCTCTAGAAGGCAATGGCAAACCATTCCAATTAACTCTGCCTAGAAAACCCTAAGTGGGATTATGAAGAGGCAGACATGACTGAACAACAACAATGTGCTTTACAAATATCATTTCGTTTTATCCTCACAATAGCCATGGGAGATAGGTGCTATTATTACCCCCCATTTTATAGATGAAGAAACAGAGGCGGACAGAGATTAAATGACTTGCCCAGGGTCACAGGGCTAGTAAATGTCTGAGGCCAGATTTGAACTTCCATCTTTCTGATTCCAGGAATAATACATTTTACTATGTAGCTCTCAGAGTGGCTACACTTACCAGTGTCCCATAAAGCTCCCAGTAGTCCACCTTAATGTCTAACTTTGTTCAACTCTCTCCTTTCCCTTGTTTTAATCAATTCTTGCTTCTTTGGTGCCATGTCTCCACCCTTTTTATTAAGAAAATAGAAGGGGGGGCGGCCAGGTAGCAGAGTGAGTAAGAGCACCGGCTCCAGTGTCGGGATGACCTGGGGATCGAATCCCGGGCTCAGACACTTAGCACCCACCCAGCAACACCTGGCCGTGTAACCTTGAGCAAGTTACTTAACCCCAATTGCTTAGGGGTGGCCAGGTAGCACAGCGAGTAAGAGCACCCGCTCCAGTGTCAGGATGACCTGGAGATCGAATCCCGAGCTCAGACACTCAGCACCCACCCAGAAACACCTGGCCGTGTAACCTTGAGCAAGTTACTTAACCCCGATTGCTTAAAAAAAAAGAAAAGAAAAGGATGGTTACTATATCATGCTTTTCTGTGTTTTTCCCCTCCAAAACAATAAAGTAGAGATGATTTCTTATACAATTGCTATACTTGGCCACAAAGAAAACAATCAGTCCAGGATGACAAGAGGGTTAATGGGACACAATCAAGTGAATTGATTTCAAGAAGGTAGGATCTTGCATTAAAATATGGAATGTCCTTTGTCACCAGGGAGTAATCAAATGGTAGTAAAAGTCCTTTTAGCAGATGGAGAGCTAAGTAGAGAGGATCAGGTGGGAGAAGTGGGCCAGTCTAGTCCTCCATGTCTGCTCTTGTGGCCTGGGTGGTCAGTACAATCAGGTCACTTGGCTCTCTGCCTCGTTTTTATTCTCCTCCTCTTGAATTTCAATACATACACACATATATGTTTATATATGTATACATAGGCACACATCTATAACATATGTATACATATGCATGTGCATACAGGTAAATATCTGCACACACATGCACACATTTTTGTTATCGTTGTTTCATTTTTCAGTTATGTCTGACTTCGTAACCCTACTTGAGGTTTTCTTGGCAGAGATATTAAGAGTAGTTTTCCATGTCCTTCTCCAGCTCGTTTTACAGATGAGGAAACTGAGGCAAACAGTTTTAAGTGACTTGCCCAACATCACACAGCCAGTAAGACTTTGATTATAGATTGGAACTCATGAAGATGAGTCCTTATGACTCAGGTCCAAATCAGAATTGTGCTACATAAATATGTAGTACAAAGTGGCAGAAATATGGTTAGGGCCACATTAGAAATTGTTCGAAATTCTGTCCTAATCCCAAGCCAAAACTCATTTAACAATTTTTTAGGAAGTTCAAGTTTTAAACGTTTGTCACTTAATAACTCAGCAAGTTGTTGTGTGTTCAGAACCAAGGCTACCATGAAATCAGCATGATACAACATGAGCAAGTGCTGCCAGAAACACCTCAGATTCACTAAATGTTTGACTTAGAATTAATTTTTGGTTGTTGCATGTTCAGAAACCTTCTACTCTTGCCAGATTTTTTGTGACCCTCATATTCAGTTAGAACCCCATATAGGGTCATGACCCACTCAGGTCCAGTGTGCTATCTGGCTGTCCCACCTCCTCCATCTTTCCTCTGTTTATTATTTCCAACATATTGCATATGGTTTGTTTCTGTGTGGTTATTTGCAGATTATTTCTTCCATTGGACTGTGTGTTCCTCTAGCGCAGGACTTCTGTTTTTTTAATTTTTTGCTTTTTGGAGAGTAATTGAGGTTAAGTGACTTGCCCAAGGTCACATGGCTATTTTTTGTGTTAAGTGTCTGAGGCCTGATCGGAACTCAAGTCCTCCTGATTCCAGGGCCTGTGCTCTATTCACTGTGCTACCTAGCCACCCCCTAGGGCAGGACTTCTTAAACTTTTTCCATTTGTGATGCCTTTTTTTGCCCGAGAAATTTTTATGTGACCCTGGTATATAAGTATATAAAATAGATATACAAATCAAACATTTGTTGATAATAAAGCATTTTAAAACAAATTTTTGGAATGCATATAATTTTACCGTTTATTAAAGATGAAAACAAATTTGCATACTAATGAGAAGCATGTGCTCATTTTTACATGAAGTATTAAATCTTGATGTAATATTTGATGCTACAGGACGTAGGGCATCTTCAACATTTTTCAGAGTTGATTGATGTTTTGATTTTATAATCATTAATGCTCAAAACGCTGCTTCACATAAATATGTAGTACAAGGTGGCAGAAATATGTTTAGGGTCATATCAGAAATTGTTGGAAATTGTGTCCTGATCCCAAGCCAAAGCTCATTTAACAATTCTTTAGGAAACTCGAGTTTTAAACGTTTGTCACTTAATAATTCACCAATTGTTGTGTGTTCAGAACCAAGGCTACAGTGAAATCAGCATGATACAACATGGGCAAGTGCTGCCAGAAACACCTCGGATTCACTAAATGTTTGACTTTGAATTAATTTTTGGTTGTTGCATGTTCAGAAACCTTCTACTCTTGCCAGATTTTTTGTGACCCCCACATTCAATTGGGGCCCAATATAGGGTCATGACCCACAGTTTAAGAAGTGCTGTGCTAGGGCAAGGACTATCTCTTACTTTTTTTTCTGTTCCAAGTGTCTGAAGCACAGTAGGCGCTTAATCAATGTTTATTGATTGACTATTGATTAGCTTCGTCCTCCACTCTTGCTTTCTTGGTGGAGTTGAAACTGTGGAGACAGAAGTAATAGCAAAGTGAGTCTAAAGGAGGGTATGTCAGCACACACCAAGCTTGGATAGAAATGGGCAATAACTCTTGGCAGAAATCAGGTGACTTGGAGTGTTTTTATTTCCTGTCAAAAAATTATTGCAATCACAGGAGCTAGAAGGGATTTGGAGGCATCTAGTCTGACCACTTCATTTTATAGAGGGAGAAATTGAGTACAAAGGAGGTTGAGGGACTTGTCCAAGGTCACACCAGTGGTAAGCATCAGAGGTGGGTTCTGAACCCTCCTCTCCAGAGCTGATACTCTTCCCACTCGGCCACACAATTTTGTGTGGGGATGAATGGACATTTCTGGAGATGCTGCTCTCCAAACACTCCGAGCCACGTAGCTCTCTGAAGACTCAGAGGAGTAGCAAGGTAGCAGAAAGATGACTGAACCAATTGGGACCTTAATTTCCCCTTCTGTAAAGTAAGTGAATTGAAGTAGATACTATTCCAAGATTCTTTCCAGCTCTAACATTCCATGATTCTAGCATTATACTTAATTAATGGAGATAACACTGGACTGTGAGTCAGGATGTCTTTTTTCTAGGCAAGGGTCTGTGTTTCACTGACCGTTTGACTTTGGCCAAGTAATGTACCTCATTTGAGAATAAGAGGATGGTGGTTCCCTTTAAATCTAATATTCCATGACTTTATAATTTTTATACATAAGTAGGAGTTCTTGTGGTGCAAATAGGCATATTTGCTAAGGGGATACAGATGAGAGGAGGCAGAGAAATAGAGAGGTGAGGGGAGAGAGAGAAAAAGAGAGAGAGAGAGAGAGAGAGAGAGAGAGAGACAGAGACAGAGAGAGACAGAGAGACAGAGACAGAGACAGAGAGAGACAGAGACAGAGACAGACAGAGACAGAGACAGAGAGACAGAGAGAGACAGAGACAGAGACAGACAGAGACAGAGAGAGGAAGGAGAGAGATGGAGAGACAGAGACA
>NW_027185798.1:44148268-44181604 GCF_028583685.1 Petaurus breviceps papuanus
AGAATGAAAGAAGAGATAGACAAGTTATAAGCAACATAGAGGGTGTTCAGGATTATGTATAAATTTTAGAAAATATAGTCAGTTGGTCAAAAGTAGGACTGTCTCTGGTAGAAACAGCAGAAATTGAGGATGGAAATCAAGGGAGCTTGGAGGGAGGAAAGGGTAGAGCTGCTGGAAGGAAGGGGGCAGTTTCCACTTTTCTTGTCCAGTCTATTAAGTCTAGCCTAACTTCTTTCAGACCCAGGGCCTATGTCCTATATTCCCTTTCCAGCTGCCCTTATGTCTAGCTCAATGGTCAGTGCTTCTCATTTGTCTAATGGAGTCAGTAAGAAGGTTGTGGGGATGAGGGCTTGGTACATCTGATGATATTCCCTTTAAGAAACAATCCTTTTCCTGTTTGGGTTTTGTGTCTCCCTTTATTATGGCCAACTTCAGGGCAGGTAAGCTGCCCAGAAGTCAGACTAATTGAACATGTCAAACAGGGTTGTATGCAGGACTTTTGTACTAATGGGGTCCCAGAAATAGCTGTAGGATCCATAAAAACGCACACACCTGCTCTAAATGCTAATCTGAGCTGTCTACAATGCATGGAATGGATTGTTATTGGTTAATTGGTTGTTATACTGTTGCTGGCTGGTCTGATTGACAGCTCAGTCAGCCAGTATGCAAGAATGTAGGAATACTCTTTTCCTTACCTACCCTTGGCTGATTCAACATAAGAAGAAGGTCTAGGAAGAAATCAGAGAGTGAAAATTGTCTCCTTGTGCTCTGGAAATGGCCAGACAGAAACAGACACAGTCTGACAATGGTCTGGAACCTTTGCAGCTGAAGGTGGAATTCACCTATTAGGGTGCCTTGCACATAATCACCACTTAATAAATGGTGTTTGTTTGGATTTTCTCATATAGTATATAGAGAATTAGACCTGGGTTCATATCCTACTTCAAACACTTACTAGTTGTGTAACTCTAGGAAATTCATTTAACCTCTTCCTAACCTTGGTTTTCTCATCTGTAAAATGGAGGGAAGGCTTGGATTGTATGGTCTCTGAGGTCTCCCTCCTAGGTCTACATCTATGAGGTTGTGATCTATAAACAGCTGTAAAACTTCATAATGACTGCTGCTGATGCCCACAGGGCCTATGCCTTAAGAGGTAATGGAAGGAAGCTATGCCTTCCAGCCAGAACTTGCCATGATTATAAGAACCACCAGACTACTTTCTGCAGGGGCAGGGCTGCTGATCTGCTAAAAATTCAGATCTTTGGGAGAGGAAACCTCATACTTTCCTGGGACAGGTAAGAGAGAGCTCAATGAGAGGAACAATAAACATAGACTATAGCTGGTTCAGATTGGTAGCATAGTGTCTGTGGAGCTGAGATAGAAGCTAAAAGACCAATTTCAAGAATAAAGAATCAAGGTAGGGAACTTGGTATTATTTCAGAAAGTCAAAATATAGGGTGGGTCATGGAGATGACTGTCTGACAATCTGATTCCCCAAAGCTTTGGTCCTTCCATGCCAACTGACTCTGGACTTATCACCACTGTTACCTTCTTAGCTGGCTTGAGTGGACTGACTTCAGAAATCCAAAGAAGGTAGTTAAGTAACACAATGGATAGAAGCAGTACTTGGAATCAGTAAGAACTGAGTCCAATAGCTAGCTTCCATAGCTATATGACCCTGGGCAAGTCACTTAATCTCACTCAGCCTTGGTTTCCTCATCTATAAAATGGGAATAATAATAGCATCTACCTCCCAGGATTCTACCTAGACTGTATCTGATATTCTAGATGTGAGGATTGAGTGAAAAAATATATATGTAAACATTTTGCTTTAGAAACCTTGAAGTACTATATAAGATAGGCTAGCTATTAAGAAGGTTGGAAGGTTTTCTTGTTTTGTTTTGATTCCTCTTTCCCATTGTTCATTCTGTTGATTATAATCCTTTACAACCTGACTAAAGTTTTATGTGAAGGTATTTGTAGATCCTATATTTGATCGCAGGCCGCCATGGGAGAGGGGAGGAGAGAGAGGGGGAGGAAATTTGAAACTCAAAGGATTGTGGAACTGAATGTTGTAAACTGAAAGTAAATTAATTAATTAATTAAAAATAACTTTTGAAAAAAGATTCCTGGACCCCAGATAAAGAGCTTGGAGGAAGATAGAGATGAGAGTGGTAATGAGAATATTGTTGGCTACAGTTGAGATAAATTTCTAAGTAGTTTAGTCTTTAGGCTTACTTTCTACTTCCAACCTTTATGCATGGGAATCAAAATCTCCAGCACTGTGGGTAGATGATACTTGGGACATAGTAGTAAGATTGATGCTAATACATTTTAGGTGCAATTTTCATTTTCATTTCTGGTGTTGGACCATCTTATGGTGCCAAAGACTTTGTTCTTTTTCTGGATCTTTAGTAGCTTTGGCTACTGAGAAAGCAGAGATTGTATCATCTATAGAAGGCCGTATATGTCCTCAAGGCCCACTCAGAATCCAACTTACTCATTTTACAGATGAGCATTTTGCAGAGATGTAAAGAGGTCAATAAGGGAGTCCCTCACTTGGATATTGACTTTGGGACTCGGTTGGGCTTGGGGTAGTACCATTAGTCTGAGGGGGTACCCAGATATTCCCCCAGATGCTTGGATATGGGCAATCAGGCTGCATCCACTAAGTTTCAAATGTGGTTTATGAAGCTTTATAAATGAGGTTGTGTCTGAGCTAACATTTCAGATATGAGCAGATCAGCAAGTTTGTTACTTGGTTAGTGTCAAGTCATTTAAATTGACAATTTAATTGATACCTACTAGGTGTGCATTTCAGTGTGCTGACTGGTTTAGCTACAGATAAACTTCTCTGATTTGACAGGAATCCAGAAATCTCCTGTTTGCCAGTATATCCTGGATCAATAGAGGAAAAATTAAAATATCTTTCTGAATTCTTGCCCCTGCCTGAATGATGCCAGGGTCAAGTGCCAGAGTCTCCCTTTGCTCCCAAACCACACCTCCAAGCCATGTTTTTCTCTTTCTCTCTCAAATCCACTGGATCTGGATAGTAGGAATAATACAACATCAAACTTGAGCAAGCACTTTTCTCATGATAGTACTGTGAGGTATTTAGTCCAAGGGTTATCATTTCATTTTGTAGGTGAAGGTCCAGATATTAAAAGTGACTTCTTCTTGGTCAAGTAGATGTCAGAGATGAGATTAGAACCCAAGTTTCCTTCTATTATATTTTGCTATCTCTGTAACAAATCCACTTAGGGTATGGTGTTTTTACATTAATATTCATCTTTCTTTCCTTATGTTCTTAAATATGTATGAAAAGAATGATTGATTTGAGAGTCACCGCAGGATGTTAGAGAAAAGATTTTTCTGAAGTTTAGCCAATTCCAAAAGTTCCTTTTTAAATAGGATTTCACAACTCTAAATACTATCAAGTTTCAAAATAAAAGAATCATAAAAAAAAGGTTGGAAGGGAAGGGGTTAAATGAGACTTTTTAAGCCTCCTCCCCCTTTTCCTAACTCTTGTCATTCAGGAACATGTGACCTTCTTGTCTTGGCTCCCACAACACTGTGTCAGTGGTTTTCTCCCCAGCCCTGGTATGTGCTAGGTATATTTGCTTTTCGTGTTTTGGCCGCTAATGACTAATTTTCCTCCAATCATAATCCTCTTGCCCCATTGGGTTGAACAGTGAAGCATGGATGGGTTGGTTCTGTTGGCTCAGCACATTCCGGCACCAGGCTGGGCCCTCCACCTGCCACACAGCAGCAGGGCACATTGTCCATGCAGGAGCAGCCCTAGCTTGGTGGGAAGAGAACAGGACTTGGAATCAAAGGCCCTGGCTTCAGAACCTCACTCTGCTACATCTTACCTGTGTGGCCTTGAACAACTGCTTTACATCTCTGCAAAATGAGCAAAGTTGGATTCTGAGTGGGCCTGGAGGACATATACGGCCTTCTAGGTCCTTGAGTATGGCTTTTTGACCTAGTGCAGTTTTACAGAATAAATCCTTTTATTAAGGGGATTTGTTCTGTGAAGTTTAGATTCAGTCAAAGGGCCACACTTGAGGACCCAGAGGGCCACAGGTGGTCTTGAGGCCACAGGTTCCCCAGCCTTGGTGATCTTTCAGGTACCTTTTAGTTGTAAACATATGAGCTACGCATGGAGTTAGGAAATGTCTCTTCTTGCAAGCATTTAAAAGTACTAAGGAAGACAGTATGGTGGAAAGAGAGGAAAGAGGGTTTGGAATCAAGGAACCTGGGTTAAA
The DNA here is from genome assembly GCF_028583685.1 of Petaurus breviceps papuanus. Lineage (NCBI taxonomy): Eukaryota > Metazoa > Chordata > Mammalia > Diprotodontia > Petauridae > Petaurus > Petaurus breviceps. Next base: position 44,152,537 of record NW_027185798.1, read on the forward strand.
ATCCTGCCTCTCATCCCATGTAACATATGTAATTTTTTAGGCAAGTTTCCTTACCTATAAAATAATTGGGTTAGTTGCCCTCAAAGGCCCAGTCCAGCTCCAAATCTATGATACATTTAATATTCTATTGACTCCATATGCCATCTTCTTCCAGTTCCTTTGTCATCTTTTTTGTAGTGTTATACAAGTGGGTTAGGGACTGAACTTGTGGTTTCATTGTTATAAGGAACTCCCAGGGGAGGAAAATCCTTCTACCAATACAAATTGGTGCCTTCTCTGAAAATTGTCTTACAGCAGCTGTTGTCAAACTTTTTGGTCCCTTTTCACTCTTAAAAATCATTGAGGACCCCAAAGAGCTTTGGTTTATGTGGGTGATATCTGTCAATACTTATGATATTAGGATGAAAACTGATAAATGTTTAAAACATTTATTTATTAATTCATTTAAAATAATAATAAACTCATTACATGTTCTTGTAAGTAACATTTTAAATGAAAATAGCTATGTTTTTCAAAACAAAACATTTAGCAAGAAGAGTGGCATTGTTTTATAGATTTTTGTAGATCTCTTTAAAGTCTGGCTTAATAGGAGACAACTAGATTCTCCTATCTGCTTCTGCATTCAATCTGCTGTGATATGTTGTTTTGGTTGAAGTATATGAAGAAAATCTATTCTCACATATATATCTAGTTTGGAAGAGGGAGGAGTATTTTAATAAGCAAATAAGGTCTTAGTATTATTATGAAAATAATTTTGACTTTGCAGACTTCCATAAAGGGTCTTTTGGACTAGTGATTTCAAGCTCTAATGAAAAATTGGCCACTGAACCCTACATCAGGATCCCTTTAGGTACACGTTGACTTAGAAAACCACATATTAACATTATCTATGTTTTATTATATTTTTATTTATTTTGTTAACTATTTCCCAAATACATTTTAATCTGGTTCAAGACACACTAGGGAGTATTGAATTTGGCCAGAGCAGTGAATTTGACACCTTTGACCTAAAGCACTGAGAAATTAAACGACTTACCTAGGTCAGAAAGCCAGTATATGCCATTTAAACACAGATATAGGTTGAATTCAGGCTTTCCTGGTTTGTAGTTCAGCTCTCTATTGCCTATACTAAGTTAAGAGGGCTGTTTCTGGTCATCAAAATTTACCTTCCTTTGGAGAGGAGTAGAGGGGGAAATGGAGGTCTAGGGAATCTAAATAACCAGTCCAAGGTCACACAAATTCTAAGTAACAGAGCTAAAGGGTTTGTGCCCAAGTGAAGATGCAGTGTTCTTTCTGATATACTATGCTTTGCATTGCATGATGGGAAACTGGAAATTTCTTTATTTTCTAATTAATAGTGGATTAAATGGGAGCCCAGTGATGGTCATGTAAGAAAATCATGGTTCAGTCAATTCATTCCTGGCTCAACTCACTTTCTAGATTTCTCCAATACTTTACCAACCACTTAGGGGAAAACAAAAAAGCGCAAAACCAGCCTTCACACTAAAGCTGGTTCTAATTCGGATCGCCAACTTCCTCTCTTGGACCAACATTTCTTAAAGGGCCCTGATTATGCTCACTTTACTCTTGGCTCAACTTATTCTCTGGAGCACTGCTGAAGAAAGTGTACTCCTTCCTCCTTCCAGTGCGCAAATTTATGTGTGGTCTTCCCTTATTAGAATATTAATTCCTTGAGAATAGGCATTGTCTTATTTTTGTTTGTATCTCTAGCACTTGGCACAGTGCCTGTCAAATCTCTGTCTGTCTCTGTCTCTCTGTCTCTCCTCTCTCTCTCTGTCTCTCTCCCTCTCTCTCCCTCTATCTTTCTTTCTTTCATATTTCTGTCATTTATCTATCTTTTCATTGCCTATCTATCTTGAAAATAAAATTGTTATAAGATAAAAGTCCCTAATCCAGAGTCATTTAGAAATTACTTTGGAAAAAGCTATTATTTTTAGAATATCCATCATCCCACCCATTAGGGTGAAACGATGCTGGTTTCATTACCTCTTCATGTCTAATTTGATCTAACAGCTATTTCCTAAGTGAGTATGGGAAATGTAAAGTGCCTGACATTGAGGGAGATACATAGCTGAACAAGGCATAGCCCCTGCTTTCATGGAGTTTATAGTCTAACTGAAGAGCACAAAAACAAACACAACAGAGAACAAAATAAAATGAAATATGCTAAGATTGCATTCCAGAAGCACAAACAGAAGGCAATGGGAGTACTGAGGGTAGAAAGATAATTTCTTTTTTTCTTTTTTAGAGCAATTGGGGTTAAGTAACTTGCTCAGGGTTACATGGCCAGTTATTTCTGGGTGTGGTGCTAAGTATCTGAGCCCAGATTTGATTCCCAGGTCATCCCGACACTGGGGCTGCTGCTCTTACTCACCGAGCCACCTGGCCGCCCCTAGAAAGATAATTTCATAAGAGAGTGGGGATCAAGAAAGGCTTCCTGACACTTGAACTGGATCTTGAAGGATCCATTAGAATGAAACAGACTTCAGTAGCAATGGGTAGGAAGAGTTTTACAGGTTTAGGAATAGAATGAGAGAAGAGACAGGGGTGGGAGTGTAGGGAGGAGGTAGTGTGAGGTAAGACTAGAAAGGTAAAAAAAACAGTACCATTTGGTGGGAGGGCTTCAAAGGCCAAGATGTTTAGATTTGGGGGCAGAATGGTTGAGTGCAAAGTTCACATTGGTTTTGTAGTCAGACTTGGCCAAGTCACTTTCTTGGCCTCAGTTTCTTCATCTGGAAAATTAAAGGGTTGAATTTGATTGCTTCTAAAGTCCTCTTTAGCCCTAAATCAATAATCCTATGATCCCACTCTGGTCAGCGATGAGGAGACATTGACAGGGTTTGAACTAAGTAGCAACAGGCCAAACTTGTGTTTAGGGAGAATAAGTCTAGATGTGGTATAAGTTAACCAGCAGTTTTGGACAACAAATCAGTTTCTGATGAAGGGGTCTTGCTCCTCCTTGAAAAACAGTCTTCATTTCAAATGATTCTTGCTTCCAGGCATGGGAGCTGACAAGAAAGCAGAATGAAACTATAGATACATGACCCAGCTTTCAGCTGTGCCTCATTCTTTCATTTCCCATTCTCTTTGTGTCTCCTGCTTTAGGGGAAGTTCTGAGCACGAAGGAACAGAGGTGTCCAGTCTTGTGTCCAGTTTCAAAATTAAGAAAGAGCTTTCCTGTCATCCAACTGAAGGCATTCGCTCCTTACAGGAGACACTTTTCTGCTTTTCAAAATGGGGTCATCTCAGAGAGTCTTATGAGTTGATAGAGGTGCCCAACCAGTACTTTCCTTGACAGATCCCCTCCCCTCATGTGAGTGAATGTACATGTCTTTGTCTCTCTGTTTCTTTCTATCCCTTAATTTTCTAATTCACTAACTGTTTCTTGTTTTCTGTTTGGAATGAAATATAGAGCAGTGATTCCCCTCACTGATCCCTTTACCTACTCAGAGATTAAAAAAAAATATGAAGAAAGCAAGTTTAAGAATGTATCTGCTACTCTGCTTATATCAAAAAAGTATTCTGCTATATATGTGAAGGAAAGCTGAAGTCTCCCATAACAAATGTGTCCTCTCTCTGTCTCAGCTTTATTTTTTTTTCTTAAGCAATTGGGGTTAAGTAACTTGCTCAAGGTTACATGGCCAGTTATTTCTGGGTGTGGTGCTAAGTATGTGAGCCCGGATTCGATCCCCAGGTCATCCTGACACTCTTACTCGCTGAGCCACCTGGCCGCCCCACTGTCTCAGCTTTATGATCTGGGGAAAGAGTTCGTCAACCCAGCCTCTAGTTGGCTGGGAGGGTTATAGCATACTGCCACTTTGATATCACCTCTGTTTTTCCCTCTTTTTATCCCAACCCAAATGTTCCCCACAATGTTTCTTTTGCAAGATATCTTCTTGATACATTATGCTAACTTATCTCCCATTCCATAGGATATGTTCCTTTTGAACAATGAATATGCTTCCATTGGCATATTCCATTGATGATACTCTCATCAAATCTTAATTATACCTGAGAGATCCTATTTAGTCAAGTCAAGCCAACAAACAAGCCCAGAGTGCTCTCCATCAGCACCTCCACCCTTGGATACTCTACTTCCATTCAAGTTTCAGCTTAACTGTCACCATCTAGACAAAGCCTTCCATGACCATCCCAGTTGTTAGTGCCTCACTGAAATAATTTTGTATTTATTTTACATATTCTGATCTGTGCACTCATTTCCCCTGAAAGAATGTAAGCTGTCTGAGGGCAGAGATGTTCATTTTTTTGTCTTTATCTCCACAGCATCTTGGGAAGTGTCTGTTACATGGGAGGCATTTTATAAATGCTTGTGAAATTGAATTGAATGACAAGCCCATCCTGATTCTTTTTCTGATGAATAACTTTCTATAAAAGCTTCCCAATTATATTTTTGTGAAGTTCAATTTTTGAACTCAAAGATAAATGTTTCTTGGGTAATATAAAACTGGAAAGATAGAAAATACAGTGACAGAATATAAACTATTTATTCCTAGAAATTTAAATTTCTTAATAAAGTTCAAAACCACATTAGCTTTCTTTGTTTTTGTTTTTTGCCCACTGTTGCTATGTTGAAGTCAATTGGAATCTTCAAATGTCTGTAGGCAAATTGCCATCTAAGTATGGCTTCCCTATCTTGTACTTGTCAAGTTGAGTTTCTGAACCCAAAAGTGAGACATATATTTTTTCTCTATATAACTTAATCTCATTAGAATCAGCCAAATGCTCTAGACCACCAAGATCTCTTTGGATCCTGACACATAGCATGTTGGCCAACCCTCCCAGATCTGCAGGATCTACAAATTAGGTAACAATCAACAAGCATTTGTTAAGCCCTTGATGTGTGTCAGGTGCTAAGGATACAGGTATAAAAATGAAACAGTCCCTGTCCTCAATCAATTTATATTCTAACTGAAGAGATAACATATAAATATACAAGTATATGTAAAATAGGGGCAGCTAGGTGGTGAAGTGGATAGAGTACTGGAACTGGAGTCAGGAAGACTCATCTTTGTGAGCCTCAGACACTTACTAGCTGTGTGACCCTGGGCAAGTCACTTAACCTTGTTTGCCTTGGTTTCCTTATCTTTGAAATGAGCTGGAGAAGGAAATGGCAAAGTACTTCAATATCAGTATTCAGCTAAGAAAACTCCAAATGGGGTCATGAAGAGTAAGACATGATTGAAAACAATTGACCAACAACAATATATGAAGTATGTATAAACTGAATGAAAGGTCCAATTTTGGGGAGAGGTGTTAGCTGCTATAGGAATCAGAAGTCTTCATGCAGAAGGTGGACGTTGAGAGTCTTGAAAGAAACTTGGTATTCGACCAATATAAAGGCACAGAAATGGGTGGTGGAGTACTGTGTGTGAGAAACAGTAAAGAAGACTCTTTTGGCTGCACTGCAGAGTGCCTAAGTAGAGGTAATAGGTAATAAAATTGTAAATGCATGTTATGGCCAGGTTGGGAAAGGCTTTAAATGACAAAAGAGAGGAATGTATATTTGATCCTACTGGAGTTTATGGAGTAAGTGACTGACATGCTTATAATTTTGGCTCAAGAAGTTCCTTTGGAAATTGTTTGGAGGATGGATTAGAATGAAGAAAGACTTGGAACCAATCAAGAAACTATTGCAATAAGTGAATAATGAATTGCAGTGAGTGATGAGAGCCTGAACTGGTGGGTGGCTGCATGAGATTTGTGTATATGAAAGAAATGTGGAAGTAGAATTGAATGTGAGTGGAAACTAGGAGTCAATGTTAGATAGAGAGCTTACTTTTTTTTAAGCAGTCAGGGATAAGTGACTTGCCCAGGGTCATCCAGCTAGTAAATGTCTGAGCTAGGAATTGAACTCATGTCCTTTTGACTCCAGGGCCAGTGCTCTAGCCACACTGCCACCTACCTGCCCCAGATAGAGGACTTATTAAGTGCTCACTGTATACCAGGTAGTGTACTAAGTTGTTAGAATACAAAGACAAGTAAATAAGAGAGTCGTTATTCTCAAGAAGCTTACATTTTAATAGGAGGAATCGCAGCCAAGAAAGGGAGTTTTGGTCTGGGGAGTCCAGGGATGCTGAGTTGATTCATAAAAAAAAAGCTAGTCAATAATTATCAAGGATTTATTAAGTGCCTACTATGTGGCAGACACTATGCTAAATGCTGTGGATTTCTTTCCCTAGACAATGGTGTGGTTAATTTGATTACTATACCCAGAGCTAGAGTTTGAAAGTAGGAAGCAGCTGGGATGGTGGTAGTCAAATAACAAAACGGCCTTGATGTATGGCACACAACATGTAAAGGTGAAGTATGGTCTAGAGTTTGGGGCCTGCTAATGGAATAGGTAAATTTACATCCATTCAGCTACCAATCAAGACAGGTAAGCCTTAGGCAAGGCATTCTAAAGATGAATAGATTAAATTCACAAAGGTGCTAAATAAGGCCTTGGAAGTTGATAAGGTCACCAAATAAGGGAGTATAGAGAGGAAAGAAGAGAGTCTATGACAAAAACTTGGGGTTTATTTACAACAAGGGATGGGATATGGGTTATGATCTAACAAGAGATAGGGCAAGAGTGGTCAGAGAGATAGGAGGATAACCAAGTGTTAATAAATAAAATAAAAATAAAGGAGAGAGAATTCAGGGGGAAAGGGTAGTCAATTATTTCAGATGCTTTGGAGAGATAAAGGATGAATGTCAAGAAAAAACTCCTCAGATATGTCACTCTTCAGGTTAAACATCTCCTATAATGCAAAGAATCTCTGGGCTTTCTCCAGAAAACACTGAACAAAAATTGAGATGGAAGAAAAGAGTACTGTGGCATCAAGTTGTCACCAATATATGTTTGACTCTACCAAATGACTGACACCCAAATTTTCCTTTCTCATACTCCTGGGAGGTTGATAATCTTGTTAATCTTAGGACAAGGGTAGAAAAACTTCACTTTCAATCCTGGATCTCCTGTGGCAGTTCTCTAATGGGCAGAAAATTGCGCATCTTAGTCTGTCCCTCACCATGATCAGATCTGTTCACTGCCATAATTCATTGGAAGAAGAGCAGTATAAGTTTGACTGTGATTTACTAGGCATCCACAAAGCAATAAGATGTGGAAATATCCAGTTGTCCAACTGTCATTATTGCTTATTTTCTCCTATAATGTGCTCTAGGAGCATGGGCCAAGAATCTTACTCAATACGACCTCAGAAGGCACATCAGAGGGTGCAAGAACAACCTTCCAAATGCATTTGTAAAGCAGTGTTTATTCTAAAGTCTGGTTATAGGGCCACATGAGGCCAGTCAAAAGTTTCCAAAGGCCATAAATACCACCCCTTTCCTGGGCTGTCTCTGTCTTTTCTGCTGAATATTCTTGGTAAAGATGACAGGGTTCAATTAAATTCAGTAGAAACAAAGGACTAGAAAAGAGAAAAATCAATGAATTATCCACAAAGCTTTTCAATAACAAAAGGTTATCTTGCAAATCGTTGGAAAAGTTTTTGCTGTTGATGTACATGGAAAAAATAGGCTTCTTATTTCACGAACCTTCATATGCTCCTTGGGAAAATTCCACTGGCTTTATAGGCTAAAGAACTGAATTAAATTAAGACACACTGGATTATTTGGGACTATTTTTTTATTCTATACTTTATATTTTTCAGCTTTATTGGATTTTAATCAAAGTTTAGGTTGTGAAATATTCAGAATCTGAATTCAAATGTAACGTTTTTTTGGCCTCAAAGTTAAAATACTGAGAGTAAAATAAAATTAATTTAATAAAGTTATAAAACAAAATGTAAAAACCTGAAAATTTTTGAGTTCATTTTCTTTCACCAGTCCAGGACAGTTTCCATACTTTACATAATAATTAGTAAATATAGCTAGTCTGGACTCTGAAAAAAATTCGCTTCCAACATTAATGTGGATGGCAGTGGTGGTCAAAAGGTCAGGAATCTGTTTTCAGCCAATTAACTTTCTTCTCTTTGAGCCTGACTGTCCCTATTTCATTCAGGCTGGAATTTCAGCAACCACTCACAGGCCTGAGCCCACTGCTGATTGACATGGGAATTTTAACTTGTTTTGTTTCTGACCTGGACTGGTTTACCACTTCTTAGCCTGGTGGCCTTGCACTCTAAGGGGCTTGCCACAATGCTACTGAGCTTAGTACAAATGCCTAATCAGGGTTAGTTCCACTGTAGCTCATAACTTCTAGGCTCAACAAATTCCCCAATCTTTATTTCTTAGTAGTAGGGGTTACAAGAGTTTGCCACCAACCATGGCCCCACCAATTCATTTAATGAAAAATATTTACAATTATTTTAAACCTATTTTCCTAAAAATCACTTTGTGTTTCCTGCAAGATTCTATGAATACATTGATCATACATTAGAAATCTATAGCATATAGAACATTCACATCAGTGGATCAAAGATTCTCTCTAAACAGGGATTTGCAATCCTTTGTATATGTACTTGAAGATAGCCTGAAAGGTATGGAAAGTAAGGCCTCCTAACCCTATGGCAACCTTCAGGAAATTCCACTGCTCTGTTCTATTAGTCACTACTAACTAGTCACCACTAGGATTATCAATAACTCTTTCCCATTTATCTCTCCTACTCATAAGGCAGAATGAATGAATGAATGAATATGCATGAAAATCAATGAAAAATGCATTTTTTAGCACTTACTTTGTTCAAAGCACTGTGTTAAATGTTGAGAACACAAACAGGAAAGCAAGATAGCTCCTGCTCAATTAACTCACATTTTAATGGGGAAGACAATGCGTATAGAAAGTTTCAGCTACAGTTTAGATGAAAAGATCCCATTGTCCTTAGAATGTAACACCAAAGTCAATTGTGAGGCACCGTCTTTAATATTATTTCCACTGATGAAGCCATATCCATTTCTGATGTTGAACCCTTTGATAGTGCCAAAGACTTCTGGGATGAAAGCTTTCTTTTTGAGGTCTTCAGTAGCTGTGACTGTTGAGGAGGCAGAGACCACTGCATTTGTTTTCCTAGTTGCCAGGTCACATCTCCTTTGGATTGATTCTATAGATGATGGCCAAAGAGGTTGAGCTGAGCTGAAAGCAGGCTCAGCGGTCTGGGGTGATGGTGTTGGTGGTGGTGATTGTGCTGTGGCTCTTGGAGCTCTTGGTCTAAGGTGGTTGTCATGTGAAAGATATGGCTTGCCTGGCACATGGCACCTCTTGTCTCTCCCTCAGGGTCTTGTTCCTTTAGCTAGGGTGGTCTCCCTATTCTTTCAGAGGCATTTGCTTGGCAGTTGGTGGGGATGACTCCATAGGAACTGCTCCCTTGTTTGATGGTTGTGGGGGCTGGGCTAGAAACAGCTTCAGTGGTCTGGCATGCTTGAAGACATTATGGGATGAACTAAAGCTACCACTGGAATGCTGTGTGCTCTTATGAGTATAAGCTTGTTTTAAAAGCCTGATTTTATAAACTCTTCATTTATTTTAATATTCTGAGGTTATATTCAAGTAACATAAAGATAACAAACTTCCACAAAAATTCACATTATCAATTAAATACAAGGTTCTCATGCTGTTCCTTAATTTGGTAGTTGCATAAGAATACACACTGCATTCTGCCTTGGTTAGACCAAATCTGGAGTAATGTGTTCAATCTCAGGTGCAACATTTTGGAAGGAACATCGAGTAACTAAGGTGCATCCAGAGAAGAATGGCTAGGATAGTGAAAGGATTGTAAGCCACAGTATATGAAGACTGGTAGAAGCAACTAAAGAAGTTTATTTTGGAAAAAAGAGGACTTAGGAGGACATAATACTAGTTTCAGATACAGTTACAGGGAGGCAGATTTTTGGTTTGTGATAATGGGAGGAAAGCCCATTCCTAATAATTAGAGCTTCACCAAAGTGGAATGGGTCACTTTTAGAAGTAATGAGATTCCTGACACTAGAGATCTTTCAGCACTGGCTGAATGGCCACATGTTGTGAATGTTTCAGAGGATATTAATGATTTTGATAGGGGGGGGGGGAGAAAAGAGTTGCATAAAAGATCTTAGAAATTTCCTCTAGCTCTGAGTTTCTGATTCTTTACCTTGTTTCACAGGTAGTGAAACACAAAGTTTCTTTAGGTGTGGTGCTTTGGGGACAACATGGCAGGTGGTAGGTAACAGGTGGTAGGTAATTCTTCTTAGACACTGAAAAGCACAAGGAGCTCACAGACACTGGGTCCTGCAAGTTCAGAACCATAGATAGCTCTTGGTTGCCATGCCTGTTGTAAAATTGAAAAAAAAAACAAACAAATTCATCATCTCATAGTTGGAAAAAACTCTCAGGGGCCATCTGAACCAACCTAGAGGAGAGTTTGAAAGAAACTCTCCTCTATAACATTCCCTATATGTCATTACTTGGCCTTCACTTGAAGATATCTAATGAAGGGGAAGTCACTGCTTCTCTAAGAGCCCATTCCACTTTTTGGACAGTTCTAATTATTAGGAAGATTTTCCTTACATCCAAGCCTAGAACTATCTTTCTGTATACTTAACACTTAGTTCTTTTCATTGGGACCAAGCAGAGTAAACTTAATTCTTCTTCCACATTACATTCCACATTGCAAACATGGGGAGATAGCAATCATATTCTCTCCCCTCCAGGGTACATATTCCCATACTTTAAAGGTAATTTAGTCCACAAACCTCATTTAATAAGCCTCCCTTCTTATAATTATTTCCTATATATTTAATATATTTTTGCTTGTACATATGTTTGCTTGTCACCCCTATTAAGCTGTGAACTCTTTGAGGGCAGGTACCTTTTTGTACCCTCAGTGTTTAGCATAGTTTCTGGAACATAGTAAGTGTTTAATAAATGTTTATTGATTGACTGACCAGCCCAAAGTTGCCCAGGTGTTAAAGGGAAAAGCAGGATTCAAGCCCAGGTCCTTTGACTTTAAATCCACTGTTCTTTCTACCATACAATTCTGGTTTGAGTACCCTCACTGAATACATCACTCTACCTTTGACAGTCCCAAGCTTGTCATCATCCTTTCTAAAAGAATTAGTTTTCTAATCCAAGTTCCATGTCTGGCTTTAGCACAGGTCCCTCTCTAAATGTATACTATTTGCTCTCAGCCACCTCCTACACCCTCAATATTAAACAACTTTGAGACTGTCAGCACAGGCAGAAGTGGTAAAATGATTTTAATAAATATGAGCTATTCATTTACCCTGTGAAGTAGGTAGTGAAAATATTATTTCCATTTTACAGATAAGAAAGCTGAAGCATACTAAAAGATTTGATGATAGTTACTCAGTAACTTTTAGAGTCTGTGTTTAAAGGCAATTATCCTGCCTTTAAATTTATCACATTTACCAGTTTAGCAGATTGACTTTCCAAGTACAATAGGCTTGTGGGCAAGACCCACAGTTTGGAAAGCCAGAGGATGGGAAGAACATTAGCAAGTAGGATTAGTGAACTCTGATGCTAGAACAGAAGACATTTGCTCTATTCCCAGTTTCATGTAGTTTGCTTAGGTAAAGATGACCTTGGGTCCACAGGTATTATTTGAAGTCAGAAGAAAGCAAGGGGCCTGAATATAAACCCTGCCCATGAGAGCGGTGCTAGAAATACAAGGACAAACTCAGAGAATTCCTGATGATTTCATACCTGTCCAGGTCCCCACCTTCCAAAGATTCAGTGAAAGCAATAGCAGCCTGAGGAGGCAAATCTGGGGGTGGGGGGTTGGGCAATCTAATCACAGGACTGGATGCAGGAGCTAAGCGGTAGAATTCTCAGGTTTTCATGATGGCGTTGGGACTAAAGTTATCTGGTACTGGCTTTTGATTTGAGCATTTAATTCTGCCTGCTTAAAGCAGAGCATGATATTCAAATCAGATAGTGGTCCTGGAGGAAATGGGAGTGGAGCAGGCCAGTGGTGAATTTATAGAAGGAGATTAACCCAATTTGCATACTAAACAGCATGTAAATTATGTTATTTCAACCCATAAGTTTAGACATGTCCACTGAAATAAAAATTTATGAGAATGATAAGATATATGGTTGGTGTAAATAAGCTATTCAAAGCAAAATATGCTAAAATATTATGGAAAATGCTCTAGAGACAATGAACAACATGAACCTCAGTCTTCAGCCTTTAGGATAGAAAGCTGACACCCAGCCTTTTGGGCAGTGGACATATTTGTATTGCTTCATCTCTCAGGTCTCTTCCAGGCATGATGGGGAGGGGTCGAAGGTTTGGGTGATCTTACTCCGACAATATAGAGGAGAAGACTATGAACCTTGGGGGAGACGATCTGCTTTCCTGGGGTCACTCTGCGATTTTGCAGCAGAGTCCAAATGAGAAATCAGTAATACTGGCTCCTGGTCCAATGTACTTTTCATTAGAATCATAAGATTATAAAGTGTTAGAGGTGGGAAGGACCTTATTCATAATCTAGCCTAGTGTTTTTTTATTTTACAGATGAGGCAGCTTATATATCCTACAAATTATATGTAAAGGTATTATTATTATTACCTACAGACAGCTAGGTGGCATAATGAATAGAGCACTGGACCTGAAATCAGGAGGACTTGAGGTCAAATCTGCCCTCAGACACTATCTATGTGACCCTGAGCAAGTCACAACCTTTGCTTGCATGAGTTTCTTCACCTGTAAAATGGGGAAAATAAAAGCACCCACCTCCTAGGGTTATTGCAAGGACCAAATGAGATAATAGTTATAAAGCATTTAGCACAGGGCCTGAAACGTAATGAGAACTATATAAATGTTAGTCATCTTTGCCATCATCATCATCACGATCATCGCCATTGTCATCGCTGTCATTGTCATCATCATCTCATTAGAATGTAAATCTTCTTGAGGTTGGGGTCTGTTTTTGCTTTTTCTTTCTATTACTAGTGCCTTGCAGAATGCCTGGAACTTAGTAAGACCTTAATAAATGCATATTGATTGATTGATTGATCATTAAGTGCCCCATTCCATTCTTTCATCAGGAAGCCTAGAACTTGACTCATTAGTAGGTCATACTAGCTTATAGCTGCCATTCATTTCTCTTCTTTGGATGGGTCTTCTTTTTCTAGCTTAGAGAATACAGGGCTTTACCTTCCTATCCTTCCTATAAACATCATTTAATCCTTTTTAAAGGTATTTTGAAGAGTTTACTAAGCCTTTTATAAACCTTAATGAACTATCTAAATGTGAATTATTACTATTATCAATAATAATATTGAACACTACAGGGAAACATGAAGAAGAATTATAGTAGCAAATCAAAGGTGAAAATTATAGCTCTCTTATTGGATGATCTTAACTGTCTCTGAACACTTAGAAGGAATTATACTGCACTCCTTCTAATTGTTCCTACTTTTATTTGAATGATTGACGTGATCTTGTCCTCAGGGTCCCATGGTTCACTTCATGAATATCAGATTGCCACAAATTCTGACTGCTAAGATCTCTCATCTTCTGGTACAGCACACACTAAAGGCCAGAGAGTGGTTCAGACTATTCTCAGGAAGGTAGCTTCTGCTGACCCTGGGCACATATTTCATCACATCCCTTTCCTCGCAGGTGCAAATGTATCCAATGTCTGGGTAATGCTCAGAACAGGCACAGATGTACATAGTACCTCAGGGACAGAGAGCATAGTACCCTAGACTACTATTCCTGGGGCAAGGAAAATAAATAGTGTATATAACCACAGAGAAGAGGAACCTGTCTGGAGCCCCCTGACAGCCATGCCTATGCTGTCCGGCCACATCCATAAGTCTCTCCTGGCTCCTGCCTCACTGGGTCATCACTCAATATTTCTCTGCAAATCCTGCAATTTTAATGGCCAGCTTTCTTTAAGGATATACTATTCATTTTGTCTCCCTTTCATAAATATTCTGGGTATAGCAGCCTTAGGGGAACCAAGGTCAATAGGTCAAACTTCATTGCCGCTTTCACCAGTCTCTCGAAATTAGATGTCTTTCAGAACAGTCTCTAGAGCACACACACTTCCATTTGCATGCTCTCCTGCCTCCTTAGCCTGCTATACTTCTCTCCCCATTTTCCCACCCGCTATGCTGACACAGAATGAAGTATTTCCTTAGTTTGTGACATTAGATTTAATTTGACTAAACTATAGGCATTTCAGTCCTAGAGTCCACTTCCCAGCTCTTAGCTCCATAGCTGACCCCAGGTGCTTCTAACCTTGACAGTTGTCTTCCCTTCTATGGTTACCAGTAATGAGTTCTTTGTTTTTCTTTGCTCAACAATTTGGACATGAAACAGATTACTTTTATCACCACTGTCAGTGGAAGATATGGGCTTCAGAACAGAAATTTAGATTTAAGAACTGAACAGCTGGATATGAAGATAGTGTCTGAGAATGGGATTTGGATTTTTCTACCATAACTCAAAATTTAGGAATGAACAACTCTCAATTGTGAATAAAGTGCACTTAACATGGGACAATTCAAACAAACTTCTTCTCCACTTTGGAGCCCACTGCCTTCTCACCTTTTGGAGAAATCTTCATGGTGAAACCCCAACTTTCCTGATTGTTGATTTTCTGGCTTGGATTGAAATTGTTGGAGTGAGATGACAGCACATTCACTTCACTCCCACTTGACTCATTGTTCAGAATTCTCTACCTCCTCTCCAGCTACTTTGCTCCCTTCTCATCCTCATCTCCAATTTCTGGTTCCTCTTTATACATTATCTTCCTCCATTAGAATAAAAGCCCTTTGAAGGTGAGGACTGTCCTCTTTGGTTGTACTTTGTATTACTTAATACAGTGTCTGGCACATATTAAATGTTTAATAACTCTCTCTCTCTCTCTCTCTCTGTACTCTCTCCTCTCTCTCTCTTCTCTCTGCTCTTCTCCCTCTGTCTCTGTCACTCTCCTCTCTCTCTCCCCTCTCTCCCTCCTCTCCCTCTCCCTCCCTGTATCTCTCTCTCCTCTCCTCTCTGTCTCTGTCTTTCTCTCTCTTTTTCTCCTTCTCTCTCTTCTATGATCAAGAGAGTATTGAACTGAAAAAAATAATAAAGAGGGTGAGCTATAGATTCTAATTTCACACTTCAAAAGGTGAAGTGAGGAGCACTCCTGTTCTTGATCTGATTCTGATCAACATGGAGGATATAGTTTCTGGAGCAGGCATGATGGGAACCTCTTGGGCTGTTTCTTTAGGTTCATAAAATTGTTCCTCAAAATGGACAAAAGAATTGATCAGATTCTCCTACCGATTTTAATTCCGACCTTTGGTAGCAAGTGCTTATCCAAATGAGTGATGCTTTGGCAAATCAGTCTCCTTTCTGTGAATTGGGTGTGAGGAGAGGAAGGAGAGAGAGAGACTATGGAGATAATTTATTTATTAAAATGATATTTATTGAAGAAAATTTTTGATGGCTGATTAAGACTTCTGAAGGGCTAGAGACTAGGGATACTGCAAATTTCCAAGTTTTCAGCCAGTTCAATTGGAGGGGAGGATTAATAGGTCAAAAGATGACTTCTCAGCTTTATCTTTTTCTACAGGAAAACATCTCTGATAATTTGCTGGTCAGTTTTTCTTCACTTTGTAAGGACTTGAGGGTAATGATTGTTGAGAAAGTGATTACCAGATTGTTGCCATATGTAGCTTTGAGATCCTTGAGCAGTTGGTTAAACTGGATGAGAAGCACAAGATTGGGACATAGGATTGGAATGAAAACATAGGTTTTCATATCACTGTTTAACAAGAGTCCTCTAAAGTCTGTCATGTGGTATCTCAAGTGCTAAGGGACAGTTTGGACCCAGGTGGAGACATTTATGAAGTCATGTATGTTGGAGATCTCAGCTGATTTAGAGGTATGAGGCAAAGAAAGTGAGAAACAATGAAAAATACTTAAATATTCAGAGTAATAAATAATTGGTATAGACACATGTCAGAGGGAGTTCTTACTATCTCTGAACTGCCTGGCCATTAGCTTAGAGTAGGCCTCATGGCAAAATGAAAAAACAAAGATGCTATAATTTGTTCATGACCAGAATTTCTGATTAAACTTGAGCTTTCCTTATTCAGTTTCTAGACTCTAATGTATACTGTACATGAAGGGGAAAGGTTAACATTGACTTAGGGTCTTTTCTTTTCTTTTTTTCTATATTGGAGTGTCTTACATCTATTAGATGAGCTGGTAGATATTAACTAATATGTGCATGCATATATACACACTTTTCTTTAAAGCAATTGGGGTTAAGTAACTTACTCAAGGTTACACGGCCAGTTATTTCTGGGTGTGGTGCTAAGTATCAGAGTCTGGATTTGATCCCAGGTCATCCTGACTCTGGGGCCGGTGCTCTTACTCACTGTGCCACCTGGTCACTCCTCATATATACACTTTCAATCAAGCAATATCAGCACCTTTACATGAGAAAATGAAGGACAGTATCTACCTTTACAAAATTTCTAAGTAGCAAACACACCCTTATATACTATCCTAAATGGCAAATATATCCTTAAATAGAGGGTGTCCCAAAAGTCTCAGTTCAGTCTTAAGCTGCTGAAGCTTGGAGATCTCAGGTGGTTTCGAGATCTGAGGAAAAATAGAGAGAAACAACTTAAAATACTTAAATATTAAAGATAAAGACTACATTAAGACTTTTGGGATACCTTGCATAATACTAGGTGTTTAGTCACTTTCTACTCTTTTTGATACCATTTGGGGTTTTCTTGGCAAAGACACTAGAATGATTTGCTATTTCCTTCTCCAGCTCATTTTACAGATGAGGAACTGAGGCAAACAGGGCTAAGTGACTTGCCCAAGGTCCCACAGCTAGTGAGTATCCGATGCTGAATTTGAAATCAGGAGAGTGTTCCTTATTACCGACTCAGGCCACCTAGCTGCCTCTAATCCTTGACAGGATTAATAATAATCCTAACCAGGAATTAATTACTTCCACACATTATGAGAAGAGCTGTTAACAACCATAAACCAAACACTATAGAATCAATCAAAAAATCAATTATCAAGAATTTATTAAGAGTATTCTATGTTGAATGATTTGTAGCAATCATAGTGTTTGTAGATTCACCATTGTGGTTTTTACAAGGAAGGAATGAGACTCTGAGAAGTTGTCACTTACCCAGAGTTATGTATAGGAAGGAGCTAAGGTTTGAACCTGACTCCAAATTACTGTGCTTTTCCTTACATCATGGACTAGAATCAGTCATTGCACTTGTCCTATAATGTATGATGGACAAAAAAAAATGAATAGTTGTTTTTTTCACAGTAGAAGATTGTAAAATAACTAGTGTCCATTTAAGTATGAATGTAGACCTTTATTTTTAGATAGGATCTGGGATTTCATTGGTATGCAGATATAGTTAATGATGCAGTGGACAGAACACTGAACCTAGAGTCATGAAGATCTGAGTTCAAATCCAGCCTCAGACACGAGCTCTGTGACTCTGTGCAAGTCACTTAACCTATTTACCTCAGTTTCCTCAACTGTGAACCAGGAATAATAATAGCACCTACCTCCCAGGGCTGTTATGAAGGCCAAATGAGATAATATCTTTAAAAGCACCTAGCACAGTGCCTGGCAAATAGTAAGTACTTTATAAATATTTATTCTCTTCTTTTTCCCCACTGGTATAGCTTTGCTGGTAAGGAACTTCTTTTTACCAATGCAATCTTATAGTCTTGGAGAGTTGCTGTAGGGCACTTCAGGGCACATTAAGTGACTTGTACAAGGTCATATAGCCAGCATGTGTCAGAGGTAGAACATGATCCCCAGTCTTCCCTCTATCCATCATGTTATAATAACTCTTTTATATAGAAATACTGTAAATATTCTTTTCTTAAATCTCATGGTTAGGAAAAATCACAAAGTTTGACAAGGAAAGTGAGTGGAAATCTTAGCAACTAAAACTTTGATGATGAAACAAACTTCTAACAACGTCATTATTGTATCAAATGCCAGGCCCAGAAGACATACAAATATGATGATCCTCATGTTTAACTTAGACTTACTTCTGGGGATCTTAAAACATAGTGTCTTTTATGCTACTAATGAAAACACAAAGTCTGGCTATTCTGTCAAAGTTATAAACAAAGCACTACAAATTTAAAAAAAAATGAAATCTTGAATTTGAAAGTGAATGGAAAATGAACAATTCTCCAAAATACTGATTTATGTATGCAGAGGAGAAAATGAGAATTGTGGTGAGCTATCATGGACAATAATGCTTCCAAGTATAAAACTTAATGAAAGCAGGCAAACACATCCTGCTTGATAAATATGTTGCTTATACTAGTTAGATTCAAAATAAACTTGATTTGAAACAGGATTTAAAAACCAATTATTTGTTACTGTCATACCAAAGTATTTTAAATTTTCATTTTTTCCCATTTAAAACATCAATTTTCTCCTCCTCCCACTTCTTCATACTACCTTGAAAAGGAAACAAGCCTCCTATAACAAATATACATAGTTAAGTAAAACAAATACCTGCATTGGACATATCCAAATGTATATGTCTCTGTGTGTGTATGTGTACACATATTTGTCTCAATCAGTACTCTGAATTTATCATGTCTTTGTCAGGAGGTGGGTGGCACATTTCTTCATGAGTCCTCTGGAATCATGGACGGCATTTGCTTTGATCAGAATTCTTAAGTCTTTCATAATCATTTGTCTGTATAGTTTTTTATTGTATAAATGTTATCCTTGTTTTGCTTACTTCACTCTCTTTGCATGTGTTTACAGAAATCTTTTTAGGTTTTTCTCAAGTCAACAAGCATTAATTAAAAGCTTACTCTGTGCCAGGCATTATATTGAATTTCTCTGAATCTTTCTTTCATTATTTCTTATAATACTAAAGCATTCTATTATAGTTATATACCATTATTTATTGTCATTTTCCTCAATTGCTGGTTCCTCACTTAATTTCAAGTTCTTTGTCACCACAAAAAGATATACATATTTGCATACCTATGGTCCTTTTACTATTTCTTTGTTATCTTTGGCAAATATGCCTAGTAGTAGTGTTGTTGGGCACTGTTTAGTAACTTTGGGGCATAGTTCCAGACTGCTTTCCAAAATAGCTAGAGTAGTTCAGAGTTCCATCAGTAGTGCATTAATGGACCTGTTTTCCCACAGCCCCTCCAGCATTTGTCATTTTCCTTGTTTGTCAATTTTGTCGATCTGAAGGGTGAGAGGTAGAACCTCAGAGTTTCTTTAATTTCTTTAATTACTAGTGATTTGTAACATTATTTCATAAGATTACTGAAGTTTTGGATTTTATCTTCTAAAACCTGCCTACTCATAGTCAATGATGATTTATCAATTAAAGAGTATATTTTATTTTTCTAAATTTGAGTCAGTTCTCTATGTGTCCTGAAAATGAGATCTTTTACCTGAGGAAACTGCTGCAAAGATTACCCCCCAGTTGCCTATTTCCTTTCTAATTTTAGCTGCATTAGTTTTGTTTGTGCAAAAAACATTTAAATTTTTATATAATCAAAACTGTCCACTTTAACTTCTATGGTTCTCTCTATCCTTTGTTTGGTCATGAACTCTTCCTTTTTTTTGTTGCTCCTTGGATTTTTTTTTTTGAGATATTACTCCTTATATGAAAATCATACGTCATTTAGAACTTATTTTGATAAATGATGTGGGATGTTGGTCTATATCTAGCTTCTACCATACTGATTTCTAATTTTCCTAGAAGTTTTTATTGAATGGAGAGTCCTTACCCCAGTATCTGGAATCTTTGGATTTATCGAACACTATGCTACTGTGCTCATGTACTTTTGTATATTGTACAACTAATTGCTAGGCCCCTCTCCTTCCCTTTTTCTTTCATTATTTCTCTTGTGATTCTAGGCCTTTTGTTTCTTTAGAAAAATTTTATTAGTTTTTCTAGGTCTACAAAGTAAGCATTTGGTTGTTTGACTTGCTTAACATGAATAATCAAATTAATTTAGGTAGTATTGTTATTTATATTACACTGAGTCAACATAACCATGAACAATTAATGTTTCTCCAATTGGAGAATTCTCCAATGCTCCTGATTTCCTAACTGGCTGCACTTCATTGAGACTTCTCTGACTTCTCTACCATGTCCCATGAAGACTATCATCAGGAAAACCTTGTTTTCTTGCAAGTTGAGATCTGTCTTGATACTCACATTTTATTACCACCCTTTGCTCTTTTGATTGGTGGGTAGAATCATGACCTTTAAAGCCCCCACTTAAGAAGGGGGCTCAGGACAGACATCTCATTTTCCACCTACACTAGTTTGGGACTTTTCTTATTTCTCCACTACGCCTCTGAGTTGAATACCTTCTTTTCCACCACCCTTTAAAGTTTCCCTTTGTGTGTACCTTCTCTCATTAGACTGCAAATTCCTTGAGGGCAAGGGCCATCTTTCTTTTTTCATGTTTGTATCTCCAATGCTTAGCATAGTGTCTGGCACACAGTGGGCTCTTAGTAAATGTTTATTGATTAGTATTTGGCTCTGTCTTTAATTGAGTAAATAATTTTTTGTAATTATATGAATACAGTTCCTGTCAGTGTGTTGTTAGAGTTCCAACTATCTTATACATTCTGTAGTTATTTTAATTGTAATTTATCTTTCTATCTCTGCTTTCTTTGGTAATATATAAAAATACTCATGATTTATGTAGCCTTATTTATATCCTGCCACTTTGCTGTAGTCATTGTTTTAATTACTTATTTAGTTGATTTACTAGGATTTTCTAACTAAATCATCATGTCAACTGCAAAAGCAATCATTTTATTTCTTCTTTGCCCAAACTTTCCCCCTAAATTTCATTTTTTTGAAAATCCCATGGGGCAGTTAGATGGTGTGGTGAATAGAGCACTGGCCCTGGAGTCAGGAGGACCTGAGTTCAAATCCGACCTCAGACACTTGACACTTACTAGCCATGTGACCTTGGGCAAGTCATTTAACCCCAATTGCCTTGCCTCCCCCCTCAAAAAAAATCTTATTGTGATAGCTAGCATTCTGGAACTGTATAGAATAGAACAAGTGATAATAGACATCCTCATTTTATCCTTGATCATATTGGAGAGGCTTCTAGTTATACATATATATGTATACACACATATGTATATATAATATTATGTGTGCATATATATGTCATATAGTATCATATATCTATAGATAGATCTATCTGGCTCTTGATTTTAGGTAGATACTACATATATTACCAAAAGATCCATTTATTCTTATGTTTTCTAATTTTCTCAGTAGGAATGGGTGTTATATCTTGTAAGAATTCCCTTTTTGTACACTTTTTCAAAAACTTGTGTAATATTGGACTTAATTGTTTTTAAAAAATATTTGATAGAATTCACATGTAATCTGGGTTCTTTTTCCTTTGGGAGTTCATTTGTGACTTGTTAATGTTCTTTTTCTGAGATTAGGTTACTTAATTTCTCCATTTTTTGTGCTTTTAATCTGGACGGTTTATATTTTTGCAAATATTAGTCAATAATCAAATCATCTATTTCTTTAAGCTTATCAGTTTTATTGGCATATAATTGTGCAAAGT
This sequence comes from Petaurus breviceps papuanus, assembly GCF_028583685.1. Lineage (NCBI taxonomy): Eukaryota > Metazoa > Chordata > Mammalia > Diprotodontia > Petauridae > Petaurus > Petaurus breviceps. Next base: position 44,174,115 of record NW_027185798.1, read on the forward strand.
AATTATGAATAAGATTCTTTGTTTCTTCTTTGTTGTGAATCACTTTTTTCACTTTTGATGCTGGCAACTTAATTTTACTCTTTCATTTTAAAAATCAAATGAGTTAATTATGTGTCTATTTTTAAAACCTAGTTTTATTTATTAATTCAATGAGCTATTTTTGTTTTCATTTGTATTAATTTCTTCTTTTATTTTCAGTATTTCTATTTTGGTGTTTAATTGGGGCTTTTAATTAGTTGATTTTCTATTTTTAAGTTGAATGTCTAATTTATTGATCTCTTTCTTATTTGCTTTGGTTGATAAAAACTGTTTGGAGATATGAAATTTCCTCCAAAGACTGTCTTGACTACATCCCCCAAATTTTGGTGTTTTGTCATTATCTTTAATGATATTATCTTCGGTTGCTATGATTTATTATTTGACCTACTCATTCTTTAGAATTGTTATTTGTTTTAAATTAATTTTAATTGTTTCTCCAATGGTCCTTTATTGAATATAGACATGTATGAGTTGTTCAGGAAGAACTAACATCTGTGGTGAGAATACTTCCTGAGCCCTTTTCAGGGCTGCTCACCTATCTTTGGTGTCTACCTATCACCAAACTCCTGCCTATGGCTCCAAGAACTTGTAGCATGTTTAGTAGCAACACTCCAGTAATTGTTGTTTGTCTTTTGTTCTTGAAGAGGACCAATGACAGCATGAGAGTGATGTCTTGACCTGCAAGTGAATTGGATTAAGTGAGGCAAGGCTATGCAAAGTCATCAGCCTTACTCTCTCCTCCAGTCATTAGAGTCTAGAGGCAAGACATAGGTCATCCCAGTAAACTGTCCTGGTAGATGGGCTAAACCATATTGAAGGTAGCTGACAGTCTTTAAACCTTTTGTCAAGTAAGAAGGATGTGTATTCCAAGCACATGAAGACTTTTCCCAGAAGCATGGGTGGATGAGAACAATTTGTTCCAGTGACCTTGAAGGCAACTAAAGCAAGCACTGTGTAAGAGCTTGGTAAGGCATTGAACATGCAAAGATCATCCACTGCATCTTAGGCCAGTCATTATGACTTTTTTTCTTGCCACTGGGCTTTGATGAGTTTGGGAGACTGAGGCTGATAATGTATACAACTCCATCTCTTTCTCTTCCCTTCCAAGATTACAGTGTTAGCTGTTAAACTTGTATAATTCTGACTATGGTTTCTCAGTAGTAGAATTTTTTCTTTCTGGTTGCTAGCAGAGTATTTTTCTTCAGTCTAGAAGTTCTAGATTTTTGCTATAATGTTCTTAGAAGTTTTCATTTTGTAGTTTCAGAAGGTAACTTTGCTTAGGATTTCTTTATTATTGTTCTTTCTGGTGATTTTTAGAACTTTGCCAGGGTATTTGTGGGGGAATCTGTGCTCCTCTAGGTCCGAGCACACAAAAGTCTTCCCACATTTCCTACTATAATTAGAGGTGTGTAAGCTTCCTGTTTTGAGTTGAATCCATCCCCTTTGATTGAATTGGGTTTTGTTCAATTATACAGAAATAAATATATAAATAAATATATTATATATATTTATATACAGAAATATATATAAATATATTAAATATTTATATACAGAAATATATATAATATAGAAATATATATATAAATAAATATAAAAAATATATACATATAGAAAATTTCCACATCCTCCTTTTCTGGAGAGGGGGCATTTCTCTCTTTTAACTTATTTGTTTCTCAATTGTCTAAAATAGGGGTCCTTCCCATTAGGAGTCTGTGGATAGATTTCAGGAGGTAGACAAACTTGGGTGGGAAAAAAGTCCATCTCTATTTTTACTAACTTCTAACTGAAATTTAGTCTTTCCTTCAATTATTTGAAAACATTTTTTCTGAGGAAGGGTCTGTAAACTTCACCAGACTGTCAAAGCAGCTGAGGATACAAAACAGGTTAAGAACTCTTGCTCTACCACATAATTTTAATTGATATCTAATTACTTTTTGTTTTTTGCATCACTTAGACTTCTCACATATCCTTAACTTTTTGCTTTTCACTTTTACTTGTTGCTTCAGGGCATCAAGTATTTCTCTTGCACATTTGTCTTCTAAATTCCACTCCATGTCTTCCTTTTCTGGATGCCTTTATAATAAGATAATGCAGTTTTCAAGTTTTCTAAGGCATGTATCAGAAAGATGGTTATGGAATCTTCCAATGTCTGACAACAGGTCTTCCATCATTATCAAAAGTCATTACTGTCATGTCGGTATTTGGCACCTGTTCTTTGGAGTATTCTTACATATTTTTGTTCCTTTTCTTTGATCTTCCTCTTCTTCTTGTCATGAGAGTTAATTTTTTTTAAAGACTAGGTTTTTCTATGTCATGCTGGAAGTTCAGGGTCTGAACTTCATAGACCTGATTCCATTCTGATCAGTATGGAAGCCTCTCACTGTTTAATTTTAACCTAGGTCAGTTTACCCCTTCTTATAGAATTTGATCCGCTTTCCTGGGAGATTATCAATGTTAATGCCAAACTTAATGCAGACATATGATTGGCTAAGAACTTCAGCTTAGAACTCTGGAACTCAAGAAATCCACTAGCCTAAGCCTTCCCAGTATCAAGTACTACAACACCTGGTGAGATATGAATTAATTAATGGGGCAGGGACAGCATCTGTTGTGGAGGAGGGTCTTTCTTGTCCTTGCCCCTTCCTTAGCATTCCACCCCCCCCACTACCATTTTTAAAAACATCCCCTCTGTTGGTTTGCCATTGCTGTTTGTAAAAGGAAAATTATTCACAATACCAAATCAATTTCAGCTAAAAAGGGTAGTTTCTAAGAACGTGCCACTTGGGAATCATGTAATAGCAACACTTTGATTTTTACTGCAAATGCTCAGGGACAAGAGTAGAAGTAAATACACTATCATGTTTAGCAATAGAAAATATTCTCTGCAAGTTAATTAGGCTGTTGACTGGAATGAACCAAGGACTGGGGGACACTGCCCCAATCCTGGCACAGACACAGATCTTGTAACAATGACCCAGGCAGGTATAAGACATCTTCATTGATACCGATCTAGGAGGTTGGGGTTTGAAATAAAGAGGATGGAGAGGGTAGCCTCAAGGCCACATGTGGCCCTCTAGGTCCTCAAGTGCAGCCCTTTGATAGAATCCAAACTTCACAGAACAAATCCCCTTAATAAAAGGATTTGTTCTATAAAACTTGGAGTCAGTCAAAAGATCACACCCAAGGACCTAGAGGCCCACACATGGCCTCCAGGCTACAGGTTCCCCACCCTTGGGGTAGACAGTGTACAAATACTTGGATATTACAATGAGGGTGTGCTTTATGAAGTTAAAGAGAGGGGAGGGCATTCTACAGCAAATGAAATGGATTTGGTCTTTGAAGCTGAAGACTTTGGGTTTGAATCTTCCTAGGTGGGGGGACATTACTTCTGACGTATGAACCTTAGTGCCTTTATCTGTAAAATAGGGATAATAATTCCTGCCTACCTGGAGTTGTTGTAGGGATCAAATGAGAAAACCTCCTCGTCCTTGTCCTCCTCAACTTTCCACTCCTTCACAACCACGGCTAATCATTTATTGAGTTTTATTGACTCTGTCTCTACAATATCTCTTACATTGTCCCCTTCTCTTCACTTACACAAACACTATCCCAAATCAAGCCAGAGTAACATCGTACCTGGACCATTGCAATAACCCTAACTGGTCTTCCCACTGCACTCTCTCGCCTTTCCAATCTACCCTCCTGTCGGTCAGTTGTTTCAGTCATGTCTGACTCCATTTGGGGTTTTCTTGGCAAAGATACTGGAGTGGTTTGCCATTTCCTTCTCCAGCTCACTTTACAGGTGGGGAAACTGAGGCAAGCAGGGTCAAGCGACTTGCCCAGAGTCACACTTTTAAATGCCTACTGTGTGTTAGGCACTGCTCTACACTTTGCCTCTGATGATCTCATCAGCTTTCATGGTTACAACTCTCTTTATGTAGATGATTGCCAGTTCTCTCTGTCCAGGCTTGCTCTTTTTCCTGGACTCCAACTTTGCATCACCAATGTCCCTTTTTCATCTCTGTCTTATAGAATCTCTTTTTTTGTCCCTTGAGAGGCAGCTCTAGTGACACCTTTTACTTGGAGCTTTTCTTGATCCCCCAACTGCTAGTGTTCTTCCTCTCAAGCTATCTTATGTGTCATTACTTTGTGTTTAGTCTTTTCACACATGTATGATGCACTTAGATGCATACATACATACAAGCATATATGCATACATGTATGCATACATATATGAATCTCCCCCATTAGAATTTAAGTTCCTTGAGAGTAGACATTATTTAATTCTTTATCTTCATATCCTCAGTGCCTGCCACATAGTAGGTGCTTAATGAAGTGGAATTGGATCCCATTTCCCCTGAGACTTGCTCCCCTTCCAAACAAGTCTATTTCTATGGAGGGCACTGCCATCATTCTAACCACTCAGATTTAGCCAACTAAGAGTCATAAGTGTCTTTCTCCCTCTCACATCTCTGAAGCCTTGTCAACTCTACATCTCTAACATTTTTCCTATCTATCTTTTTCTCCCTACCTATGTGGTCATTAACCTCATTCAGGCCCTCATTACCTCTTGCCTAGATTACTCAAATAACTACTTAATTAGTCTCCTTGCTTCCAGTCTTTCTCATTCACTAATCCATCTTCCACATGGCTGCCAAATTCATATTCCTAAAATGCAAAATGACCCTGTTAATCCCCTATGCAAAAATCTTTAGGGGCTGCCTATTGCCTGCAGAATCAAGTGCAAACTCCTCTATATGTCATCTGAAGCTCCCCACACAGTCTGTCTCCTACCCATCTTTCCAGACGTATAGCCCTACTTCCCTTCGTGAGCTCTGTGTCTCATTAAGACAAGCCTACTACCATGGCCCACAATTTTGTAATATATCGCAATTCCTGGACTGTGCCTCCTCCTCGCCTCTGCCTCTTAGAAGGCCTGGCTTTCTCAACTTAGGTGCCATTTCCCACAAGAAGCTATTCCTGATCCCCTCAGTTGTTTTTTCTCTCTCTGAAATGATTTTCTATTTACTTCTCTTGGTCTGCATTACATGCCCCAAGTGGGATATAAGCTCCTTAAGGATGGGGTGATTTCATTCATGCCTTTATATCCCTAGCACCTGACAGTACCTGGCACATGCGTAGTGCTTATTCAGTACTTTGAGTTGAAATGAATTGAATTGAAGTTGTCTTCAAGCTGAGTTTTTTACTTAAGCCCTCTTATATCTTCTCTATCTCAGGTTTGTCCAAGACATTAGGACAGGTCTGAATCAGTCGAAGTCAAGGGGCTCCCAGCAGTGAAAGTCACAGTAACTCACTGGATCAGCATCTTCCCTCTCATTCCCAGCCCCATTCTGAACTTGGTACCCCAGGGTTCCAGTAACTGATCTCTTAACTGGTTGTGCTACTTTGTGCTGACCTTTGACTTTCCTTTGCAAAGTAGAGGGATATTGATGAGAGACTGGGCTAGAGTTCCTTCTGAGAAGCAAGCAAGTACGATTTGAGCTTTGGTCAACCAGCCGTTTAATGATAATAGCTATGTTTGCATAGTCTTTTATAGCTTAAAAATTCAATGCAACACACATTTCTTAAGTGCTTACTGTGTGTACTTAATAGGGCATATAGACTAATTGTACATTACTCCCTTTCTTTGAATTTTTTATTTCAGCCAAACTGGTTGGCTCACTGTTTCCTTTTAAAGATACCCTGTTCCTGATGGTGTGGGGTACTGGCTGTGGAAACAGGATGGCCTGAGTTCAGATCCTACCTTTGATACACATACCAGCTGTATGGTCCTGGGCAGGCACTTAACCTTTGGTGCCCCCAGGCTACTCTCTAATGCTATAAGCTTCAAGAAAGAGCAGTGAGGAAATGTCTGTTTGTCTGTCTGTCTGACTGACTGAATGGACCTCACCGGTGGAGGGAGCTTCCTCATTATGAGGTCTCTACACTGATAAAATTATAGTTATGGAGAGAGAGACAGGGAGACAGAGGCAGAGATAAATAGAGACAGAGAGAGGGAGAGACAGAGAGATAGAAAAACAGAGACAAAGATAGATAAAAGATAAAAGATATATATATATATATAAAAGATAAAAGATAAAGGAGAGAGACAGAGATAGACAGAAATGGAGACAACAAAGATAGAGCTAGAGACAAGGAGACTAAGAAAGAGAGCCAGAGATAGGGATAAAGAGAGAGGAGAGTGACAGAGAGACAGAGAGACAGAGAGTGAGAGAGCAGAAAGAGAGAGCTAAGTCCTATGGACACAAGGATAAAAATCAGTCTTTTCCTTCAAGGAACTGTAGTAGCATGTAATTCTATTAGAGAAATATAACATCGAGGTCATGCTGGAGCCAGCTTGAACTGGCCAGCAAGAGCTAATTGTTAAATTTTCAGGGTGAGCATTTACACTTTGGAAATTGTTAAATTCTACAAAGCAAGGCTTGGTTGATATTTTTGTTGATTGTCTAGATTTAAGAAAGCCTTGGAGAAAATGTTAATAGTGTAGATTAAACTTAAAAGTGTGTCATGAGTGTCATTTTTCCCTCTAGAGAGCTAAAAACATTTACCAGCACACTTCTATAAAACATGTTCAAAAACAAGAATAATTTGAGATAATTTAAGGAAGAAGAGAGCATTAAGTAAAGGAATAAGCCAGAATGGCTACTACTATGGTGCCTACTATGTGCCAGGCACTGTGCTAAAATCTGTCTTCCTTTACTTTAGAAACACCACCTCATTTGATCCTCTTAACAATTCTGTGAAATTGGTGCTATTGTTACCTCCATTTTACAGTTGAGGAAACTGAGGCAAACAGAGGTTAAGTGACTTGCCCAAGATCATACTAACATCTGGGGGAAATTGGGGAAAGCCATATATAAAAAAGTAGCACCTCATTTGAACCTTGAAGGAAGTTGTGGCTTTGGGGGGAGGCAGCAGTGGGTAGAAAGGAATGCATTCCAAAATGGCAAATGGTTTGTATGAATGCAGAAAGGCAGGAGAAGGAATGCCGAGCTGAGGGCAGAGTTTGCCTGGAATGTAGCATTCATGAATAGTAGAAAGTAAAGATGGAAGGGTAAACTGTTGCCAGATGGTGGAGGGCTTTAAATGCCAAGATAAGCAGCTGATCTCAGGGGCAATGGAGAATCACTGAAGGTTCGTTAACAGTCAAGTCAACACACATTTATTACACACTTACTCTGTGCCAGGCATTGTGCTAAGAGCTGGAAGTGACACAGTCAGAACTGTGCTTTAAGAAGCCTGTTTTGGATGGGCTGGGGAAGAAGTTGAGAGAACAGTTAGGAGGCTATTCTGGCAGTCTTGGAGTACAGTACATTGAGTACCTTCTTCTCTTTTAGAAGATCCCAGATGGGAGCCAAGCCCGAGCTCTAAGTGATTTTCCCTGGGACTCTGGGCTGAGGTATGAAAAGAGCCAGAAATAATGAAAAAAA
>NW_027185798.1:44191604-44212175 GCF_028583685.1 Petaurus breviceps papuanus
TTTCCTTTCCTCTCTTTCCTCCCTTCCCTCAAAGACCCCATAATCTTATAAAGAGGATACGATACTAAAGTCTCCCTAGAGGAATTTATAATCTAGTTGGAAAGACAAAACAGTGTGAAACAGTCAGATAACAATACAGGCCAGTATGTGATCTGGTGCTTAAATGTGCTTCAGCTATTAGGTGTTAAGGGAGAAGGTGAATGTCAGTCTGGGCTAGAACAGACAGGAAACTCTGTGGCTATCACTGGATTCCACCTGCAACCCCTCGTTCTGCAAAAGAAAGAACAGAGAAAGCTGACTCTTCATTATATATGACTATAGAGTGGGTCAGGGAGAAATCACATGATCAAAGGATTGAAAGCTTAAGGGAAGCTTCGAGATCGAATCCAGAAGTTCTTAGGCTTTTCTGTGTGTTATGAAGCCTTTTGGTGGTAAAACCTCTTCTCCAAAGAATATTTTTAAATGAATGAGATAAAACGCACATGATTTACAAAGGAAACCAATTATGTTGAAATACAGGTATCAAAATATTTTTAAAAAAACAAAATTACTGATGCTGAGTGATGACCCCTAATGTAGTCTAACCTGTCTTCTGCCAAATTCCATTTTATAGATTGGACAATAAGAGCACAGAAAAAGTAAATGATTTGCCCACAGTTACACAGATAATAGGAAGTAGGGAAGTGGTTCAGTAGATAAATAGCTGGGCCTGGAGTCAGAAAAACCTGAATTCAAATCCGGTCTCAGATACTTACTAGCTGTGTGACCCTGGGCGAGTCACTTAACCCTGTTTGCCTTAATCCACTGGCTAAGGAAATGGCAAACCACTCCAGTATCTTTGCCAAGATAAAACCCCATGGACAGAATTGGCGTGCTATGGGGTCACGAAGAGTTAGATATGACCAAACACCTGAACTACAGCAACAACACAGATAGTAAGTACCAGAAATGGCTATCTCTGACTCCATATCATTGGGGGGGGGGGAGGGGGCAGTAGGAGGGAAAAGAAGCCTGTGCAATCCACGCCTCAAAGGATCAGCAATCAGACTGCAGAGAGCTGGCTCGGGGCCTTGTTCTCCACTGGAGTCTTCATTGCCCAGGTCCCCTCTAGTCCTTTTCCTCTCCAATGAACCTCTACGTCAATAGATTCCATGGTGTGGAAACCAGCTGGTTTAATCCTGTGGACCAATCTGGATTCATTTCAATTCCAAGATTGTTTTTCCTTCTGTATCCTGCACCAGGGTCCATATGGACATTTTTGGCATCCTGAGCCTGTAGACCAATAAAGACAAATGAAAACAAAAGGGCTTAAACCATGTCCTATCTGTCTCCTGCCGCCTGGGCCTGGTGACAGCTGCAGTGGAGACAGGAGTCCTCTTCATGCTTTTATTGGCTGTCGGGAGGTCCTCACACCATGGATAATCCCTCCTAATTGTGTACAGCTCTTTCTGTCAAAGGTACACACATCTCACTGAGCTCCTGTCTGTAGGAGTTTCCCCACCTCAAGATGGGGGACAGAACCCAGTGAATCTTTCTCATTGATCAGGATCTCTATACTATTCTACTTTCTGGCCTAATTCAAGGTGTGCCCATAAACAAATAAGTCAGTGCACCTCTTTAATATAGAGTACAATGCACAATGGGGAATGAATGAATGAATAAATAAATAAATATTCAGTTCTTGTTTTGTTCCAGGCATCGTGGTAATCACTGAAGGTAACAACAGGTGAACAGGTCACTCCCTAAAGCAGTGAGGAAGAAAGAGCTTCATGAACCGTAAAGCATTATAAAAATGTGAGGTATTACTGGGGCTTGGCTGGTAATCGTCTTCGCTAGGTTCTCTTCTGAGGTCTCCACCCCAGAAACCCAGACAAGGAAACCCAGCTCTCACCCAGTCCCAGAAAAACTGAACACTCCCTTTACCAAGTCAGTGAGAAGGTTAGATGTTGGTTTTGGGCAAAGAGTTTTCATGACTCTTGGGAGGAAACTGAGTAAGAATCATAGGCTCGTTGGCAATAGAAGGAGCATGAGACAAGAGGTGATTTAATCAAATTCACATCATTTTACTCTCCAGGAAGGATTTCCTGTCTGTGCTAGGTTACTAGAGCAGGTAACTCAAAGGAACATATGGAATTGCTTTCTCTTGGAGGCTGTTAGGAGGAGCAAAACTTTTTTTTCTTTTTTTTGGAGGGGGGAGAGCAAGGCAATTGGGGTTAAGTGACTTGCCCAAGGTCACACAGCTACTGTTATGTGTCTGATGCCGGATTTGAACTCAGGTCCTCCTGATGCCAGGGCTGGTGCTCTATTCACTACACCACCTAGCTGCCCCCCAAATTTTTTACTTGAGATAATTTAATTGCAGTGTTTTTTCAGAGACAGAGTAATGGTGGCAATGGATAGAGAGAGCACTGGGTCTGGAGCCATGAAGACCCGAGTTCAAATCTGACTTCAGATATTTATTAGCTAAGTGACCCTGGGCAAGTCACTTAACCTCTGTAAAATGGGGATAATAAAAGCTGGGTAATCAATCAAATAGTCCCTACCTCCCAGGGTTGTTGTGAGGATCAGATGAAATATTTGTAAAGCACTTAGCACAGTACCTAGAATATAGGGGGATCTAGTTAATGTTAGCTATTGTTATTGTTATTATTATTAAAAACTATCAATCAGCAGATATTTAGTGATAGAGAAACAGTGCAGAAAGCACTGGATTTAGATGGTAGAAACTCTGGATTCAAATCTCACCTAAGATACTTGCTAACTATGTCTATGGAAAAATTATTCAACCTCTCTGGCCCTCAGATTCTCCATCTATAGAATGGCAATAAAAATACATGTAGTTTCTACTTCATGTCTCTCTTTCACATGAAATAATGTATGTAAAGTGCTTTGTAAACATCAAGGGGCATTGGGTTGCTTTTTTTTTAAACTGGAATTGGAATTTCATTGGTATATGGCATTTCCAATAAGGAAACTTCTTTACCAATGCAAATCTGCCCTTGTTCTCAACTTAGAGTCTGATAGAGTTTCCTGGAACAGTGAGAGGTAAAGAGATGTTTCCAGGGTCACACAGTCATTATGTGTTAGTGGTTGGACTTGAAACGGAGCCTTTCTAACTTTGACCCTTTATCTTCTGAACTACTCTAAAATGTCAGTTGTCATTATTATTTTTTTATAAAAAGGGCTAACATTTATATAAACTCCTACTATGTATCAGGCACTCTGCTAAGGGCTTTACAATTCCTATCTCATTTGATTGTTACAACAACCCTAAGAGAGAGGTGTTATTATTAGTTCCATTTTACAGATGAGGAAACTGAGGTGAACCCAGGACAAATGAGCAAATGCTCAGGGTCACTTACCTAGTAAGTATCTGAGGTCAAATATGTACTCAGGTCTACTCTGACGTCAAGCCTGGTGCCCTATTCACTGTGCCACCTAGCTGTCTCTAATTACTCTTATGGCTGCTACTACTACTGTCCAGTAGAAGGCGTGTTCCCTTTCATTCTGAAAATCTCATCTTGCCTTTCTCCCCAAGTGCTTTTTCCTTTCCGAGTCTTGGCAAAGCTTGGAGGTTGTTATTTAGTTTTCCAGCAGACCGAGCTTGTCATCTTTGCTCTCAGCTGGAGGGGACTTTTTGAGAGCTGTGTCTGGAGTTGATTTGGAAACCAGCAGAGAGTTTTGCCCCTGTTTCCCTGGGCTCTGACCCGGATCCTTTCCTGGTCCACATCTTCTTCTGGCTGAGCTACCAAAGGATTAGGGTTTAGTGAGGGAATTAGAGGCAAGAGCAGATGTAGCTTTGGGGAGCAGGGAGGGGAGACAGTCATATTCCAGAAGGAATTACACGGTAATCAAAGAAAAAAAGTTATCACGAGAGAAAATCCAAAGAGAGCTAGCTATAGCCTAGGATGGATTTGAACAGACTTAGAAACTTTGGAGTTGATCCTAGCATTTAATCCATAGGGAAACTAAGAGACAGTTTTCCAGTGGTCTAATGGGTCCAAGGCAGGCATAGCAATGGGGCCCGGGAAGGGTTCCCCCAGGAAGACATGGGTCATTTGCCCTTTGTCTCATGGGTACTGTGGGAAGATAGCGGAAGAAGTGGCAGACACCAGAGCCTTGGGATTTTGGGTAATGATAATAATAGTTGACATTTATATAGGATTCATAGATTTTATATACATTATCTCATTTGATTCTTTCATTCATTCATTTATTTATTTTTGTTTTTTTGTTTTTGGAGGCCAATTGGGGTTAAGTGACTTGCCCAAAGTCACACAGCTAGGTTTTTTTTTTGTGTGTGTTTAGTGTATAAGGCCGGATTTGAACTCAAGCCAGGGCCAGTGCTCTATTCACTGTGCCACTTAGCCGCCCCCTCTCATTTGATTCTTACAGATAAGTATATGTGCAAGTCCAAAAAAAAAAAACCCTCTAAGTTTTGGGCACTGCTCTGTTGTGAGTGCTTAGAGCAAACTGCCTGTCTTCTGGACCTATCCCTTCCAATCCTCCCTTTTCTAGAAACTTCTGTTCTCCATACTGGAAATTTCCATGTTGCATGCTTGAACAGCCAGAGATCTCATCAGACAATCCCTAGTATCTCCCTGCTGATGACCTCAGAGCTGGGTAATCAATCAAATGTAGCCTACTGAGAAGCTACTCTCCTTCCCATAAATTCCATGGTCCTCAAAGATATTCAAGCCACTATGCATATTGAGTAGAAGATATATATATACATGAAGAGCCGGTAAAGTTTGGTCTGCCAAGCATGAGGGCAGCCTCTCAGAAGAATCATCACTGATCCTCTGCCCTCCTCTTGCTTTAGTGGAAAGACTATCACATCGAATCTTGTGACCACTCTGTTTGTATCTTTCCCTTGCTACCTCTGTCACTGGGCGTTTAAAATTTTCTTTTCTAAGTTAAAAGATTCTATAATAAAGGCCTAGTTGTTAAAGCTTTACTGTCTTGTTTTGACTCTTTTGGGAAAAACCCTTTTGAAGTCCTCAAACTGCCCAAATGGACTATGTACTATGGCTGTTGTTACTCGTATCTTACAGATGAGGAAACTGAGGCTCATAGAGGTGACTGATTTGCCCATGTGCACACAGCTAGTGAGGGCCAGGGGAAGGACTGAACCCAGGTTTTCCCAGGTCTAGAACCCTTTCCACTCTACTGCATTGCCTCCGGTACCAGGGTCATTAACTAGGCTGCTCTGGCTTATTTGCTTATTTGCCTACCCTGCCTAGCTCACCCTATTTTGGGGTTCTACTGGGCACCTCAGCTACATTCTTCTACCCTCATCCTTGACTCCTCAACTCTGTCTTCTTCATTGTGTCTTCTGGCTGAAGATAGGAAGGAGCCGAGGGAGAAATATGGTGTCATAATGGACTGAGGATGGAGAAGGAGGGAGGGAAGAAATCTATATTAAGCACCTAGTATGTGCCAGGCACTGTGTTGAAGCACTTTATAAATATTTCATTTTAAATAGCAGACAGTGTCTTGTGTGTGTGTGCTCGTGTGTGTGTATGCATGTGCATGTGTGCGCATGTGTGTACATGTGTGCACGCATGTGTGTGCATGTGTGTGTGCGTTGTGTGTGTGTGTGTGTACTCATGCTGGCATATTTAAGACAACTTTCAGAAGCTTTATTCAGTTACTTGGGTATATCGACGTTTCTCTGACTTGATCAATACATTTTCTTGGAGAATTCAGGAGAGATAAATCTTCCTAAGTCTGCTTTGTATGTGGGGACATGCTGGTTCTGCATTACCGGTATAATCTTTGTGTAGAGTGCTGCTGTTGCAACAGGTAACCCCCTCTTTACTCCCTGCTTGGGCATCCTGAGAAGGGAAAGTCTATGAGGAGATGATGCCCCTCATTTTATCTGGGAAAAAAGAAAACCCAGGTAAGCTCTTTGAACTGAGTAAGGCTAGTCCTTGGAGGATAGACCAAGAGTCCCTTGTTGACCAGTGTTTAAAGATTTTCCAACCGATAGGAACTCACCAGTTTTGGAACTTTTCTGGAATAGCCTTTGGAAACCCAGGGCTATTTCAAGGGTATAGTGGATTTTATTTTATTTTATTTTATTTGCTTTTTGGAGGGCAGTTGGGGTTAAGTAACTTGCCCAAGGTCACACGGCTAGTTTTGTGTGTGTGTGTGTGTGTGTGTGTGTGTGTGTGTGTGTTTGTGTGTGTGTGTGTGTGTGTTAAGTGTCTGAGGCCAGATCCGAACTCAGGTCCTCCTGACTCCAGGGCTGGCACTTTACTCACTGCACCACCTAGCTGCCCTGGCATAGTGGATTTTAATGGAGGAATACTTTTGTATTTCAAAGAGTTGTGATTACATTCGTCCAAGCAAAAATGAATGTCTTTGCCATGGCCAAGAAATTTAAAAATATATATAATTATCATTAAAATATATAAATTATATATAATAAAATATATAATTATTATAAAAATATAAATTAAAAAATGTATGTAATCCACTACTAGTTGACCATATCCTCCAAACTTTGCTAGACTTGCCCTGTTATGACAATCACCATATTCAATCCAGGAGTTTTTCTAGTCTGGTAGGAGATAACAGAGCTTGTGCCCCATTGATGTAGCTTTCAAGAACCCAGGGTCATAGGTGATGCCACAAGTAGAAGAAGGCTTTCATGGATTAGAGGAAGCAAACAACCGAACGATCCATGTCTTGGCCAGGTACTGTGCTCGATGATGATAAAATGAAACAGATCCCTACCCTTGAGAACTTACAGTCTGTTTCAGGGAGGGAGAGCATGTGCCCATCTAAGTGTAACTTGAGTTTCCAACCAAGCTTGGACTATTTTGCATGAGACTTGCTTGTACCAACTTCTTCCCATATAACAAGCAAGCAGTGTTGTGCCAGATTTCTCCCCACTAATTAGAAAAGTCCCATGTCAAGGGAGATATATTTGAAGGAGGTGCCACGTACCTTGGTCTTGAGTTCAATGCTCCAGTTTTGACTGGAAACTTGGATTGCAGGAGAATATAAGCAAAGTCAAGTTCCAGGGGATAGGCTCTGAGGGGGAAGAGTGGGGACTGGGAGCTAGTACTTGAGCTGAGCCTTGAAGGAAGCTAAGGATTCCGAGGGGCAGAGGTGAGGAGGGAGTACATTCCAGGTATAGAGGACAACCTCTGCAGAGATACTGAGATGAGAGATACTCTGGGCGAAGAATGCAACGGGGCCAGTTTGGTTCAACTGTGGAGTTTATAGAGTAATGTGTAATATACCTAAGCTGGAGCCAGTTTGTCAAGGGTTTTAAATAGCGAACACAGGAGTTTTGTATTTGATCCTGGGGGTAATTACTGGAGTTTCTTGAGCAGAAAGAGTGGTGTGGTCAGAGCCATGTAGTAGGAATATTACCTTGGCAACTTTACAGAGGATGGATTGGAGAATGGAGAGACTGGAGAAAGAGAGGCTAATTAGAAAGCTATTTTGACAGTCTTAAGTGAGACATGATTATTTGGAACTGCAATTGATAAAACTATGCTGGAGTACCTGAAAACCAGCAAGTGAAAAATGGAACAAGCATGTCACTAGTAAAAAAAAAAATGGATGGAGAAAGAGACCAAAAGACAGAGAAGAGTGTTGTAAGAAAGTGAGAGATCTAGACTTGGGGTTGGAGAGACAGGGATTGAGAGCCAGGTTGTGGTTTGTCCTTTGTTCTCAAAGAGGACCATGACATAGGAAGGTGATGCCATGACTAGCAAACGAATTGGATTTAAGTGAGGGAGAGCTGTGCAAAGACACCAACCTCACTTTATCCTCCAGAGACATCTGGGTCCAGTGGCAAGATATAGATCAGGAAGACTGGCGATGGTCTAGCAAGAGAGCCAGGAAGGAAAGATGGAAAGAAAAGAGATGAAATGATAGGAAGAAGGTAGAGTTGAGTAGAGAGAAAGGGATGGGAATAAGACATCACATTTTGCAGGTAGATCTTTGAATGTAAGCAACAGACTTGACCCTTCTGCACTGGATGTCCCCTGTGGCTTCCAGTGAAGACTGGCATACTTGAGTAATAGTTCCCAGGGAGATGTATTTGAAGGAGGAGCCAAATGCTTGGATCTTGAGTTCTCTGGGTTTTGAGCTAAACCTTTCTCCCTCTTCTGCCCTCAACTCCCCAGGGTACATGTAAGAGGAGAATGAAGTAAGATAACAGGGTTCTTTTCACTTCTCACCCCTAGGATGCAGACAAAAATGATGATTTGTTTGCTACTAAGTTACCTAGCTTCAGGCTATCAGTTGAACTGTGAAGAACCATTAATTTCTAGTTTGTATATATTTTTTCCTGTTCAGATATCAATTCCCTCTCCCCCTTACCCCTTCTGTTCCTTGTCTTTTTTCTTTAGTCTTTTTTCTTGTTACTTGAAGTCCTGGGGCATGAAGTTAATTTAAAGGGCACCAGGAAAATAAAACAGAAACCAGCCTTTGCCAGCTCCCATTGGCCACACCTCCCCAACTTCTCTTTTCCAGATCTCTGAATATGGTCACAGTGAATATAGTGCTGCAGTGGGAGTCAGGAAGACCTCAGTTTGAATCTTACCTCAGATATTTGCTAGCTGTGTGAATCTCTCTCAGCCTCAGTTTCCTCATTTATGAAATGAAGATAATCAGAGTACCTACCTGATAGCATTGTTTTGAGAATCAAATAAGCTAACATAGGTAAAGTACTTTGAAAAACTTAAACTATTATACAGATGCTATTATTATTATTATTCCCTGGTGCCTTTTTCTTTTTTTAGAATAGTATTTTATTTTTTCCCGTTACATATAAAGACAAATTTTAACATTCATTTAAAAAAATTTGAGTTCTAAATATTCTTCCTCCCTCTCTCTCCTCTCCCCTCTCCAAGATGGTAAGCAATTTGATATAGGTTATATATGTGCAATTATGTAAAACATATTTCCATATTAGTTATGTTGTGAAAGTAGAGACCAAAAGAAAAAAATGTGAAAAAAAAGAAAGTAAAAATAATATGCTTCGATCTGCATTCAGACTCTATCAGTTCTTTCTCTGAATGTGGATAGCATTTTCCATCATGAGTCCTTTGGAAATGTTTTAGACCATTGTATTGCTCAGGATAGCTAAGTCATTCCTAGAAGATCATTGTATAATGTTACTGTTACTGTGTACAATGTTCTCTTGGTTCTGCTCACTTCACTTGGCATCAGTTCATGTCAGTTTTACCTGGTTTTTCTGAAATTTGCCTGCTTATCATTTCTTACAGCACAATAGTACTCCATTCATTCATATGCTGCAACTTGTGCAGCCATTCTCCAATTGATGGGCATCCCCTCAATGTCCAATTCTTTCCCACCACAGAAAGAGCTGCTATAAATATTTTTGTATAAATTGGGGCAGCTAGGTGGCGCAGTGAGTAGAGCACCGGCCCTGGAGTCAGGAGGACCTGAGTTCAAATCCAAATTCAGACACTTAACACAAAAACTAGCCATGTGACCTTGGGCAAGTCACTTAACCCCAATTGCCCTCCAAAAAAAAAAAAGCAAAAACAACAACAGCAAATAGGTCTTTCCCTTTCCCGTTCCCCATCCATTTTCCTAATCTCTTTAGGATACAGACCTAGTAGTGATATTGCTAGTTCAAAGGACATGCACAGTTTTATAGCCCTTTGGCCATAGTTCCAGAATGCTCTTCAGAATGATTGGATCAGTTCACAACTCCACCAACAATCCTGGTGCCTTCTTTTCTCTACCATCATGAGTAGTTTGGACATTACAGGTCTGATGAGAAGGGGATTGTCTGTCTAGTAACTGTAAGTTCATTTTTTTCCTGGAGCAATCCAACCCCTTAAGGTAGCACCATAAGGTTAAAGACCTGTACAGATCTCTAGGGTGAAAGTAGGACTCACCAGAATGTAGGGAGTGAAGGGAGTCAGTGTTATCTGTCTAGCAAACTCAGCATGGAATGCAAGCAAGATCATAAGACTTGAGACCTATACGGGTCTCTGGGATAAAAATGGGACTCAATGAAATATTGGGATTTCCCTTTAGTGAACTCAAGTTCCTTTCTCTTCTGAGAGGAGTTTAAGCCATACTATGATACCATAAATTTGAGGGAACTATGGAGGGTTCTGAAGGAAAAGATGAGATTCATCTGAAAGGGAGGAGAATTCTATTTGTTGCTAATGGGCTATTATAAGCCCTTCATATGTTATCTCCATTTTCTATGATGTAAAATACTGTTCTATATCCAATGTATTTGTGACTTTGAATACTTGCACGGGAGCTGAGCACTATTTTAAAAACATATTTATCTATATCTATATACTTTAAACATATACTTATATTTACCTATGAGGAGTTATATATTATTATATATAATGTATTAACTTATGTTACAGTTAGATAATTTTTAGTATATATTTTATAACATATAATTATATAGTATAGAATTAACTATATATTATTATAATATATTATCTATATATTCTATCTATATCTAGACTTGAACTATATTATGAGATTTCCCAGAAAGAACTTTGAATGGGGAAAAATCAGTCAAAGAGTTATGATTGGCAGGATTATTCTCAAGGTTAGCCCTGATCTATGAAAAAAAGAAAGTGAAAATACTATCCTTTGATCTGCATTCAGATTCCATCTATTCTTTCTCTGGATGTCAATAGTATTTTTTTCTTTTTTTGGAGAGGGGAAGGTAGGGCAATTGGGGTTAAGTAACTTGCCCAAGGTCACATGGCTAGTTTTGTGTTAAGTGTCTGAGGTTGGATTTGAACTCAGGTCATCCTGACTCCAGGGCTGATGCTCTATTCACTGCACCACCTAGCTGCCCCTCAATAGTATTTTTCTTTATTAGTTCTTTGGAGTTGCCTTCCAGAGGTTAGGATGCTGAGCCATGAGGTACCCGGTGATCAACACTAGTGATACTAAGGTGAAAAGTTTCAAATCCTAAACTCTTGAACTTGGGGTTGTAACCATAAGACTGATGCTGCTCAAGGGCTCCCTTTCCCCTCCCATGAAGTCTGCATCTTTAAACTGAGGGTACAAGACTTCTTTTGGGTCACATGGGTGATTGTACGTGTAGCATCTCTGCTGGTCCACCCAGAGTGGACATTAACAACTTGAGGAGGGACTGTGCATGTGTAGACTTCCCTTCCCCCTCACCCTACAACTCAGCTCTTCACTCTGGTCTGTCTGGAAAGGAAAAAATGGGTTTTTAATGTCATTTCCTTTTCCTACAGACTCTTCTCCTGCCTTTATGTGCAATGATCTGTGAGGACCTATGGGATAAAGGAAGTGGGGCCCCAGAGAGGACTCTATTTATAAAGAAGGATTGAGATTTCACAGTGATGAGAAGGGTGGGAGGAACTGTCTCATGATGAAGGGGCACAGACTGATGACTGAGAAGGGAAGGCAGCCATCTGGAGGGATCTATCAGGAATTAGATCTATGGGACCATAAAATGTTAAGTTTGGAAGGTGTCTTAGAAATTATTCAGCCCAACATCTTCATTTTGTAGGCAGCTAGTGGATAGAGTGCTGGGCCTGGAATCAGGAAAATCTGAGGTCAAATACGACCTCAGACACTTACTAGCTGTGTGATCCTGGGCAAGTCACTTAACCCTGATGGCCTCAGCTTCCTCATCTGTAAAATGAGCTGGAGAAGGAAATGGCAAATCACTCCAGTATTGTTGTTAAGAAAACCCCAAATGAGGTTACACAGAGTCACACATGACTGAAACAATTGAACAATAATCTAAGGCCAAGGGAGGGGAAGTGAGTTGTCTAATGACACAATTGTAATTCAAACACAGGTCATTGGCATTCAAACTAAAGTTCTTTCCAGTACACTGTCCTCTCTCCAGCTAGAATCCCCAGTAGAGTCAATGATTCCTTTCTAGGAGTGGATCAGGAAAGAGAGAAAGAAATTCCAGAAAGTCAAGAGTCTCTCTGGTCACACCTTGTATAAGCTTCTCTCAGTTCCTCTCCCAAGACTGGCTCAGACTTGTCCTGTCCATCTATTTCACAAGTCCTTCACAGAAGCTGGATCTTGTCCTCACTGACCAGCCCATTGCCCCTGTTCTGATCTCAAAGCTCACCTCTCTCCTCCTCAACCTACCCAGCTCCCCTGGGTTGGATGTCAATTACCTTTTAACACTGTAATAAGATAAAAACCAACGCTCTGAAACTTAACATTTCCTTCAATTATTTAAAGACATTATTCTGAAAAGGGGTCCATATGCTTCATTGGATTACCAAAGGGTTCCACCACACACACACACACACACATACACACACACATACACACACACACACACACACGACTTAGAATCCCTGATGTAGTCCAAGCCTCTCAATTTACACATGAAGAAACTGAGGCCCAAAGTGGCTTGCCGAGGTCAGTAAGTAGCAGAGTCAAGACTTGAATCCAGGTTTCCTAAATTGTAGTGCAGATCTGTTTTTCCTTATAATGGGCATCTGGCACCTTCATAGACCCTGGATGTTTGCTTATAGAATGCAGTCTCTCCACATAGAGGATGCTTGGGAGACTGATTCCAAGACAATCATAATGACATGTAAAGGAAGACTTAAAGAGACTGGAGTAGGCATGGGCATTCTGTAATTAGTTATGGTTGGCCAGCCCATGTGGTGAAGGTGAGCCTCTTTGATTGCCTTTAGAGGCATCAAAAAAGCCTTTCAACTTCCTCTCCTCTTCTTTTTGTTTCCTTTGTGTCTGGGGGGAGCGCCTAGTCCCAGTGTTGTGGCCAGGCCAGCATCAAGGACCTGAGAATCCAGGAGTGACCTTTGGGAATGACATTTAGGAGCCCAGTCTAGCAGAGGAACTCACCAAGCAGTAATTCTGACTTTGGAGATGAACTTGTCGATACCAATGTTAGGTAGAACTAAGCAAAAATTTGAATCCATTTCCCTAGAGAATTAGTATAGGGGAAAGTATATCCTTGATGTATTGAGGGAAATGCTTATCTGTTCTTATTGTAACTTTGAAGGAAATATCCCTTTGTAAAAGCTAATTGATGCTAAGTGGCCAAATGGAATTGGGGCATTAATCACTGGCCCCTAATTAATGGGAGTTAGATAGTCTGGGGGCTTGAGCCAGTGGGTATGAGAAGAAAGACACCTTTAACCCCTGAGGTTGTCTGAGAAGCCTGGAGTGGGCCCGGTTCTGAGGGTGTGGGGCCAAAGTGCACACTGTGCACATGATGTACTCTGCTTCTATTATTCATTCATGCAAACATTTACTAAGTGTCTGCAAAACACCAAATACCGTGCTAGCTATTAGGGATCCAAGAACAGTAGAAGACACAATATCTTAGCTCAGAGAGCCAACACCCATGAGATCATGGGGGGAAAAAAGAAAGGACCAGTACAGAAGAGTATAGAATTGAGGACTGAATTTGGTAGTATAAACTACACATTTTATAGTACTGCCAATGAAAGAAACATTTATCTAGACCTAGACTTTAAGATTTGTAAAGTTGGGGTGGCTAGGTGGTGCAGTGAATAGAGTACTGGCCCTGGAGTCTGGAGGACCTGCGTTCAAATCCAGCCTCAGACGCTTAACAGTTACTAGCTGTGTGACCTTGGGTAAGTCACTTAACCCCAATTGCCCTACCTTCCCCCCTCCAAAAAGCAAAAAAAAAATTGTTAAGTCCCTTACTAAGCATTGTATGTGACTAAACAATCGTAGAAGTCTCCAGGAGGGAGAAAGTCTTGGGTTGAGCTTTAAAGAATGGCTGGAACTTTGTTTATTCATTTACTCTGTCATTCATCAAACATTAGAGCCAATTGTATGTGTAGCACTACGCCAGGTACAGGGGATGGGATACAACCCTTAGATAAGGGAATCCCTGTCCACATTAAATGTATGTATGTGTATACATATATATATACACACACATATGTACATATGTACATACAGACACTATCTATCTACACACATACAGACAGAAACAGAGAGGCAGTTAGATGGTGCTCAGCCTGGAGAGTTAAGAAGATCTGAGTTCAAAAGTGACCTCAGATACTTTCTAGCTTTTTATTCTGGACAAATAATTTAACCTCTGTTTGCCTCACTTTCCTCAATGTAAAGTGGGGATCATAATAGCACCTACCTCCCAGGGTTGTTGTGAGGATCTCATGAGAACATATTTGAAAAGCACTTAGTATACTGTCTGGCACATAATAGGTGCTTAATAAATGCTTGTTTCCTTCTTTCCTTATGTCTAGTGTTGGAATAAGATGCCAACACAGATAGCTATAACAGAAAACTTTACCTGATAAGTGCCTAGAAAATTATAGAACAAAATTCTGTGTGAGATCCAAGGAGGGGACCATGGTTTGATTAGGGAAAGAGACAAGGCAGAAGTGTCTCTTAGTTTCGATGTTACAGGACCAGTGGGATGAGGGTCAGGGACTCTAGGCAAGGAACAGGAATGTGCTGGCTCAGATGGAGGATGTCTATGTTGAGAAGTAGTGGGTGGAAAAGAAATTGATTAAGCAGAGTGGGGTCAGATTATAGAGATATTCGAAATCAAGGTATAGAGTTTGTGATTTTATGTGATTGGCCATTGGAAGCCACTGAAGGATTTTTGAAAAAGGAAGGAAACTAGTTTAGCTTGTATGTGAAACATGAAGATAGAGGATTGGACCAGAGATAAGAAGAGAGAACTGAAGTTACAGATTCAAGGAAGGGACCTTAGGAGCCATTGAGTTCAATTCCCTTACTTTCCAGGTGAGGAAACAGGCACAGAGAGGGTAAGTGACTTGTCCATAATGGAACAGCTGATATATATCCAAGGTGGGATTTGAATCCAGGTCTTCCTGATGCCCTCTCCTCTAAATTAGAATGCCTTTTTAAATTCTTGAGTTTAGCTCCTGGACTTTGTCCCTAGTTTTCTGGGTGAGCACAGGAAAGGTGCTCTTCCTTCTCTGTGACACAGTATCCTTATCTGTAACATGAGGAGAATCTTCCGTGCTGTCCAGGGATACAATGAAAGACACATAGTTGGGAATTGTCTCATAGAATCATGGAGTTGTCAAGAATTAGGGGCACAGGATAGTAGGGTCATAAACTGGATGGCCAAGGGGCCACCTACTCTAACTTCCCCATTTTACAGATGAAGAACTCCGGTCCAGA
Source organism: Petaurus breviceps papuanus (assembly GCF_028583685.1). NCBI lineage: Eukaryota > Metazoa > Chordata > Mammalia > Diprotodontia > Petauridae > Petaurus > Petaurus breviceps. Next base: position 44,206,758 of record NW_027185798.1, read on the forward strand.
AAGGCCATGTCATATGCACCAGGTCACCAAGGTAGCAAGTGACAGAACTGGGATTTAATCTCAGGCACTTTCATCCCAAATCCAACACTTTCCCCCTTGTACCCTGCTCTCTACTTAATTAAATGAGAATTTTGAGGGTATCTATTAACTCCTTTTTCAATTATGAATCTGTCTCAATATCCTTAATGCATAGTCATCGAATTTCTACTTGAGGACTTAATTTCTTCATCTATGAAATGGGAATGATGGTTGCATCTAACTCTCAAGGTTGTTGAGAAGCTCAAATGAGATTCAAAGAGATAACACATGTAAGGTACTTTGCAAATCTTAGAGCACTTTACAAATGCTAGCTGTGATTGTTATAGATTGTTATAGAGAATTCACTGCTCGGCTACTGTGTGGCAGTGAATAAGTCATTAACTTCTCTGTGCATCAGTTTTCTCTTCTATGAATGGGCCTAATACTTGCATTAATTAATGACTCTTTATGGCAATAGCTAGAAAGGCTCTTTGTAAACTTTTAAAAGTTGAATAAATGTGGGTTGCTAGATTTATTTTTATTTTCATCCATCCACCCTGATGAAGCCTGTTCCATTTTGGGAAAACATTTAGAAATCCCTCTGGGCTCTCTGTCACCAGGAGGGGCAAAAAGATTCTTCTGTTGTAGAGTGAGTAGGCACCAACAGCAGCCAGAAGGATGAGTCTGCAGCTGTCCTTGCCTCTTTCCTGGGGCTCCTGAGCAGCTGCTGTCCACCCTAGTGGGCCTGATTTCTGTCTTCTTCCTTTCTTTTTTCCCTTCTGGCTTCCTGAGTCAACTGGCTCGCACAATGGGTTTGGTCACCCAAGCAGTGGGTATCATCAATTAGCCTAATTGCTGTGAAAGGCTTTAACTGGAGGGTCAAATTCCCCTGCTGGCCCTTAAAGTCAAGCACGGGGCTCCAGCTGTGGCAGGGATGAGAGACCCAGTGAAAATAAACAGACAATCTGCTCAGGCTGAAAGCTGCTTTGTCCACACCTGGCTGTTAGCTCTAGGGCCCAGGAGTTTAGTGCATCTGGATATTCCCACAAGGAAATGGTTTTCTAGGGTTCTTTATGAAGCCTTACTGTTCATGATCTTCTACAGAGGCAAGCTAGAGAGAATTTGGGCTGAACTTGGAGCTCAGAAATAAACAGGTTCAAGTTCTGACTCTGACTTTGAAATGGTAGGCAAGTCACTGAACCCTCTGAGTCTCAGTTTCTTCATCTGGAAAAAGTGAGGATAATGTTAACACTATGTATTTCATTTTATATACTAAATCTTAAAGTGCTATAATAATAAGACATATTAACATATTGTGTTCCTGTGGTGGAGGAGAATGGGGAAGAAGGACAGAGACAGAGAGGTAGAGATATGAAGAGGGAGAGAGGGAGAAGGAATAGGGAGAGGGAGAAAGAGAAAGAGAGGACAGAGAAACAGAGACAGAGAGATAAAGAGATATAGAAGGATGGGAGAGGGACAGAGAGAGATAGGAGGAGATGGAGAGGGAGAGATGGAGAGAAGAAGAGGGAGTAGGAGAGAGAGATGAAGGGAGTGATAGAGGTAGAGAGATACAGAGGGATGGGGAAGGAGAGAGAGATGGGGGGAAGGACAAGAACAGGGAGAGAGAGAGACAGGAGGGACAGGGACAAGGACAGAGAGAGGGTGAAGACCAACTCCAAGGAAATGTTCAAGTAGAGACATCAAAATTTAGCAACCTCTTGTATGACTTAAAGAGAAAGACTCATCTACTGGAGGAGAGTTACTTACCTCCTGAGCTGCCAGTCTTAAGGCAAAAGGGCCAAGTCTTGGGACAGTTGTCAGAAAGGGAGGGAGAAGAAAGGAAGAAGGAAAAATAATCAGATACAGAAGGGAGTGCAGAGTCTTGAAATAGTTACAAATGTATTCTAACCTTTTCAACAACCTTTTCCCTCTCAGAGTAATTTGTTATACTTCTTCTTGATGGACTGTTCATGTATTATTTGTATTATTATTATATCAATCGATCAATCAACAAATATTTATTAAGGTCCTATTAGCTTCTAGAAATGCTAAGACAAAAATGAGCTAACCTCCTCCCTCAAGGAGCTTATAGCCTATTAGGGGAGATAGTACATTTTTTTTAAACAAGCATTTAATAAGTGTTTCCTATGTTCCAGGCACTGTGCTAAGTGCTTTCTAAATATTATGTCATTTGATCGGTGCAACAACCCTGTGATCTAGGTGCTTTTATTGTATGCATCTTACAGATAGGGAAACTGAGGAGCAAAGAGATTTGCCTGGGGTCACCTAACTAGTCTGAAGCCAGATTTGAACTCAGTTCTTCCTGACTCCAAGTCCAGGACTCTTGCCACATGTAAGTATGTATAAAATAAAGGAAATGTGGGGAGTGGCACTCTCAATTGGAGGACCAGGAAAGGTTTGATGTAGAAGGTGACATTTGATTCTAAGAGGCAGAGATAAGAAAGGGAGTGCATTCTAGGCAAGGAGTACAGCCTATGCAAAAGCATGGAGATAGGAGATGGAGGGTGGCTTGTGAGGACGTACACATGTAGACATATCCCCTTACTAAACCACAAACTGCAAGAATGCAAAGGTACTTCCTTGTCAGAAGTGGTGGAGAGGTCCCTGATTTTGGAATTGGGAGACCTGTCAGTTCTAGTACTTAATATTTTTATGATCTTAGGTCCATGATTTACCCATTCGGAACCTCAGTTTACAAATATGAAAAATTAATTCTTGTAATAATAATGCTAATCTTTAAAAATAATAATACCTGGATAGTTTTCCTTCTAGGACTCCTAGAAAGGAAGAGTCTTCGCAACCCTGAAAGGACTGACAGAATTCTTGTTTGGTCATTTCAGTTCCAATTGTGTCTGACTTTCCATGACCCATTTGCAGTTTTCTTTGCAGAGATACTGGTATGTTTTGCTGTTTCCTTCTCCAGCTCATTTTACAGAGGAGGAAACTGAGGCAACCAAGGTTAAATGATTTACCCAGGGTCACACAGCTAGTCAGTGTCTGAGGTTGGACTTGAACTCAGGGTCTTGTGATTTCAGGACTGGTGCTCTGTCCACCACGCCACCTAGCTGTTTTTATGTAGAGTTAGCATTATTTTTTTTTTTAAGCAATCAGGGTTAAGTAACTTGCTCAAGGTTACACGGCCAGTTATTTCTGGGTGTGGTGCTGAGTGTCTGAGGCCGGATTTAATCCAGGTCATCCTGACACTGGAGCCGGTGCTCTTACTCGCTGAGCCACCTGGCCACCCCGAGAGTTAGCATTATTTAAATAAACCTTGTGTTTTCCCCTGTCCTAGAGGTTCTATCCATAGGGAGTGTTTAGTGTTTTTTTGAACTGGACTTTATATGTAAGCTCTGAGCTTTTTATTTTGCAGTGTTTATCTTGAATTTGTTACCCTATTCAGTATGTATCTGACCTTGGGCTAATGAAAAGATCCTTTAACCTCAGTATGCCTTTGATTCTTGATCTGACACAGGCAGGCTGAGGTGCTTCTCCTATGCCCAGACAGTCACACATGACCACTGGCCTAAGAATCCAGAGACAGTCACTGTTTCCTCCTCGTGTCTATAATCTGGGGCATGATCTTTTTTGGGGGGGAGGAGGGAAGGCAGAGCAATTGGGGTTAAGTGACTTGCCCAAGGTCACACGGCTAGTAAGTGTTATGTGTCTGAGACAGATTTGAACTCAGGTCCTCCTGATTCCAGAACTTGTGCTCTATTCACCGTGTCACCTAGTCACCCCAAAGGGAGTGATCTTTCACAAACCGTTTGAATTGCTCAATTTCTGTGTTTTCTCTTGGCATTTTTCTCTGGAAATAATTTTTTTGCTTCTTTTGATGACATATTAAAGTTTCAGGAAAGGGAACCAAAGCAGGGAATAGGAGTCATTCCCAGAGTTGGTGATTTTGTAGCCCCTTGGTCAATACCACCTCATAAACTACTCTGAGCCTCAGTTTACAAATCAGTAAATAGAGCAAAGGAACATCCTCCTACCAGGTGACTCCCACTTCTAATTTCTGTCCTTTAACCCTTCATGGTATGGTGGAAACAATATTGGGTTTAGAGTTAGGAGAACTAGGTTTAATCCCTGGCTCTGACATTTGCTATCTGTGTGACTTTGGGCAAGTCAATTTACTTCTTCAGGTCTCCATTTCTTTGATTGTAACTAGGTGGACTAGGTAAACCAAGGTCCCTTTCAACTGTATATGTATATATATATATATATGTATAGGTATAGGTATATGTGTATATGTATATATGATGTATATGTGCATGTGTATATGTCTATGTATAAATTTATGTATGTATAGATAGATATAGACATATAGCTATAGACAGATATAGAGATATAAATGTAGATCTATCTATATCTGTATCATCTATATCTACATAGACATCTGCCAGGTTTATCTTAAATCAGTGTGTTGATTACATCACTGACCTTCTATCACAGAGCCCCATAGCTACGAGCTGCTGGGACCTTGAGACTTCTGATGCAGGCATGCCAGAGAGCCCAAGAATACTCTGCGGCCAGGGGTGAGGTTGTCACTGGCCTCGAAACATAGCCCACCCAGTCTTTTGTTCTGCCCAAGACTTCAAGCACCTTATGGCAGAACGCAGTACATTTCACTCACTTTAGATTCACAGAACCCACATTCCAAATCACAGGAAAAGCCACTCAGCGTAACCACGATCCCCAGGACTGAATAGCTCTGTCTCAATAAAGCTTTACCTGGATCTCATGCTCTTCCTCCCATCTATAGACTCAGCATCACACTTACTGCATAGGGAAATGCTTAGGATTATCTATTTGGAACTAGGAGAGCCTAATCTGCTCATTCTACAGATGCACATAGTGAGGCACAGACAAGTTAAGTAAAGTGTCCCAGAGACACACAGCTAGGAATCTTCTTAGGTATAATTTGTACCCTTCCTAACTACAAGTCTAGTTCCTTATCTGCTACATCTGCCTTTGTGGAAACATGAGCATTGAAGCTTGATCTCTCCTAACTTTTATATATTCTTTGTTGTTGTCCTTCATACTCAAAGAGGACCCAGATGGCATCACTATGTCAGGGTCAAGGTACAGAGTGTCAGTTGAGACACAAATAGTCCATATGAACATTTACATTTTAAAATGCTATCTATGGGCAATCAGAGTGGTAGGATCATTGATGCCCGTGTTAGTGCTATTGGCAGCAGATGCTGCCTTCCTACTGCTGCAGGTCAATTGACCTGACTCCCTGATTATGGAAATACCTGAATATGAACCTTAAATTTCTTCACTCCATGATAATGTTTCTGCTAGCTTCATGGGAATAAATTATCTATCTATCTATCTATCTATCTATCTATCTATCTATCTATCTATCTATCTATCTAT